>NC_091943.1:10095000-10275000 GCF_041260155.1 Ptychodera flava | reverse complement strand
ATGAAATTTTCACATTATGTTCTTTAATACTACCGGTATAAAAAAAGGCTATTTTGTTTGGCAATAAAGTCTTTACATTTTGAATAAGAGGCATAGTAATTTTGCTTATCATGATTTTAATCACTTTTTTGAATGTCAGTTTTTCAACCCGTGCCATTTTAGAATGGATAGATAATGCAAAATAAAATAGTTGTGTTTTTTCTACATCTACTCTTGTTTCAAGTGACACATTAAATTCAAAATATAGTATCAAGTTTTTGACTTCAATTGATTTTTATCATTTATACCAAAATTCAGGTTTTTACCCCAAATATACACCACTTTCATCCTTCAAGTAAACTATTGCTACCACACTAAACTCTAGATTCTCTTCTTATTGAAAATATACATAGTATGAGTGTGATTCCTTGTCATCTTTGATGATAAATATTGCTTTTAAAAAAATGTGTTACGTGCAGCTCCACCTTAAAGAGGCAACTTTTCACAATGTGCAAATGAAAATCAACAGGCAAGACATCAAATTTTCATCAAATGCCAAGTAGACATAACACGTAGTAAAGGCAAATACACAGGATTCCATCATGCATTTTAAAGACCATTTGTTAGATGTGATTAATACTTGATGAAAACAACAACAAGATGCCCAAAAGGTGTTCCTGACATTTTCTAAATTCAAGCTCTTGTCGTACCCATGCATTGTTGTATACTCTTTCGATTTCTCTATGACCCATAATTTTGATTACAATGATCGTGTCCCAGCTTGTTGATCATGTTAAAGTTGCAATATGGATCAAAATTGTCGATTTTTTTTCGTAAAACTTGAGCAAATAGACCATACTACGTTGAAGTACTCTTCTTAGCTAAGCCTCTTACCAATCCCGGCATTCAAACACGTTCATTTTGATACGTTGCGGCCGCCTAGAAAAACTGTTTTGTAAACAAACTTTCAAAACAAAAACATTGGCGTTTCTACTGTGCACGTGACAAGTACCACCAAGAGTGATGACGTCTCAATAGAGTGCACGTTGGAGGGGCGATGTTGACACGATGACAGAACTGGACATACATAATGATAATTTATTGTAAATTTTGCGTTTGCCTAACTTTGGTGGCATCACAGTCTTTCAGAAATATAAGTATATCGATATGATAAAGTGCAGCTCGACAAAAGATCGTGTGATTGATTTTTCTCACCGATATACACGTATGTCAGTGCCGCGCCGTAAGCACCTGTGTACGTTCGATCGATCGAGCGTCCAGACCACGTACACCGATCTGGTTGTGTTCACCGCGTACCTGACAGCGTTTCCGCAATCCTCTCCCCGTTGTATGTTGTTACATTTTTCATGTTAAAATGCGAGGTACTGGAGGTATCTGCACACTATATTTATTTGAAAGCTTTGCCCACTTCAGCATACGGTATCATCCACCACTGCAGAAGTTCGGCAGCTGTCTTGCCCCTCAGACTGGTCTTGCATGGCCATGTCAGCGCGTCGATCGACGCGTCGTAAATAAGACCATGCCATTAATGATGGAGACTGCAGTTTTTCTTTGTTTCCGAAAAATGCGTATTTGACCTGAAGGATATAGATTATCATTGAATGCTAACAGATCTAAGTTATTCCTTGCGGAGGGACTACGGCCCCTACGGCCCGGTTCATCACATTACAAATCGTTGCCCGAGGAAACATCGCTGGCTAGCGAAGTTGATCATCACACAGTGGCGACGTTGGTGTTTTCGCGAGAAACTGTAGACACAGTCTGCCTCCTCGACGTGGTGCAATAGTCGCGTGTCACTCTTTTTTCTGGTTCCATCTTTCGATCTGACAAAACAATATTAACAAAGTTTATTTTGCCGACATTTTTGGCTAAAATCTTCCATTTTTACCAGGCTGAATCAGTAAGCAGAGACCCAGGGCGCGGGCAGAGACCTGACCGCTTTCCCGTTGGAAGGCTAGCTAGGCACGTTGACACGATGTTGCTATTTCGCAAACCGTTACCATGCACCAAATGCGCATGCGTATATATTCAAATAGTAAAAATGACGTTTCAAATTCTGTGCTTTACTCTCGCAATCAGTACGTACCAAAACAGCAATTTATTCGGTAATTAAATCAATTTACTCAAATTAGAGCCATCCCCGTGTTCCTGTAAATGGTCGAATCTGCAAATGAAACTGTCATGGATTTTTCTATAGGGGGGCCTAAAGTTAAATCTTCGAAATTTGAAGGTCAATTCTGATCCATATTGCAACTTTAAAGAGACATGTAGTATGATTTCTGTTTTGTTTGCACAGTGCATTGTTATGCATGTATTCAAGATTTTTACTTTATTTTATTTTATTTCAGCTGAATTAATTGTCCCAAGGAAATATGCCGTTGTAACTGGATGGGGTCATTCTCGGCCACGGACAGAGAATGATAACAGAATTGTAGTTTTTGAAAGTGATCTACAACAAGTAGCAATCCCTATCCAATCTGATGAAATATGTCAACAAAGTATCGAACATACTGGGCGGGATTCGGCTCATCATTACACACCTCGGATGTTTTGTGCTGGTTCTGGAGCTCCTGAACCTGATGAATTTGAAATAAAAGATAGTTGTCAGGGAGATTCTGGTGGTCCAATTGTGCGTGAATTAGAAGACCCAAATGACAGAACCTCCCGATGGGTTCAAATTGGTATTGTCAGCTGGGGGTTTGGATGTGCACAACGGGGAAATTATGGTTACTATAGTCATTTACCAAGACTTACAGATTGGATCAACCTAAATACAGTATAAATTAAAATGGCTGAGAGACAGGAAGCTGGCATTGACTAGGTTTATCCTCAGCTTGATAACACTACTGTCAGTGGACGTGAATTTCGTGAGAGAAAAAAATGTTCTCTGTAAAACAGTATATATGACAGTTTGACATTAACATTTCAACTTTCTGGACTGAGAGTTGTGGGCACTCGATGCTGAATATTTTCACCTTTACAACTGCAAGATATCAGTCTTCAATATGTAGCTGACATTTACATCTTAATTTTCTACTAAAAATTTCATGTATGTAACCAGCTATTTATACATTTTATTGACCCTATGCAATACACAAGATATTTTGAAAGAGAATATGCATGACGATATTTTGTAAGCATTGATCAGATATGAAATTTAGCATCAGTACATATATTAATCATATTACATTGCATAGTAGATTTTTCCTTGCCTTGAGCAGTTAGATGTTTTAATTATCAACATTTCAGTTTGTACGATTGTACAGCAATTTCTGTATACTCAAAAGTAAAGCCAGCGCAGAACACCACAATCTGAATGAAGAATAGGGCCAGAGTGATTTACTCAGTCTATGTCGATAACCTGATCATCTGTCAGTGGTTTTTATAATATCATATAATAAAATATCAATTGAGAAAATGTTGACAGTTATGTGATCCTAGCAATTGTTTGAAATCTGTATTCCTTTCAATTTCTATTTAAAGTTTAAAATGAAATGTAGATTCATTTTAAATTTCTATTTAAAGTTCAACGTAATGACAAAATCTGATAGAAATGAAGCAAGAATTTACCCATTCAACTTTGCTGACAGTGATGTGTACAATAACACTGAGGTTGGAATGTTGCTTTCAGGAAATTGCTGTACGCTTTTGACTGTTGCATTTGTTCAGAACACATGTACAAGTGTAAAATAGTTGATCTCTTCAAAATTGTGGATTATTTAACCGTGCACTTACGTATAATTTAATAAAATTGTATTTTGTATCTACTATGTATTTACCATGCACAGTGAAACTGACAAGATGCCTCTTTATGATTATTTTCTGACAATTACAGCTCATAATGAGAAGCTAGGGTATTTGGTAGTAGATTCAAGACCTCTTAGTGGATATTGGTAAATTTAGTGGCAAATAACAATGAGCAAAGCACAGTGACTAATTACATTAAATATGCTAATTTTCTTCCATTAGGTCCTTCATTTGCTATCAAATCATGATTTCACAATTAAGAAGTTCATAAATGACATGAAAGTTTGGTACAGGTGTTATTTCAAATGCAACATTGTGTAAGAGATAAAAGTCCTAGGGCCTGATGTTTTTGAATATGTCTAATTTTCAAAGAGAGTCGCACGCACTCGTGGAGACACTTTTACAGCTTACTGATGATGATTGCTATAGCTTACTGATAACTATTGCTATTGCTTCAGCTATTGTTCAGTTGCTCTAGAACTGGTTGAATAAACTCTTCCTTATCAGCTTAACCCTTTCACCTCCAGTTCTCTGTGTAGAGGTCCAATTTTACCATAGAAAACAATGGATTTGGGACAAACCATGGTGGTGAAAGGATTAAAGCCCCTGTAGCTGTAACTCTTGAAAATTGTTGACTGAAAAGGCTTTCTGTTTTCTGTGGTTTTCTTGATAGTCCTTTACTACTGAAAAATTGGACAAGGAAATTCAAATTTCAACAGTTATTTTGATTTACCGCCATTTTCAAAAACTGGTAATATTGCAAAGAAAACCAAGCATATGATGATGTCCCAGTAGAAATCATTCAGCACTATGCATTAAATTTTACTACTCTGTTGTTTCTATGAAGATTCCAATAACTATATACACGATGTACAGCGCTTTTTGCTTTATTTGTTTGAGGGCGCCATTTTATGTTTGGGCAAACATTTATTATTTATCATGCTCAAAATTGCACATGCAGTCCCTCTGGACAAATTATAAACAGCCCGCAATGAGTACATTTCCACCAACTCGTATTAGTTTGGAAGTAAAATCAGAAAAATAATGCTAAAAGATACAGCTATTGGGCCTTTAATTGAGCTTTACACTCATTAAGTAGAACAAAATGACAACTGTCTGTACTACTCTGGATCGTGTATAGTTATTAACTTCTGTGCATTTATCAATTGTTTTGTCCATGTGGAAGTTATCTGTGTGAGTGTCTCATGCACTGTTACACCGCTGATGGAAGTTTGCCATGGACAGTTTGTACCATGAGATAGTGAAACTCTCCTAAGTTTAACAGCTGAATGATATTATAGTACTTGGCGTATGTAACTGTCATAGCCAATGTAAATAAAAGTCGATGAATCTCATCACAATGTCTTGTTAGAATCCAGCCATCTGATTGAAAGGCCAAGATTTGCATTATCTGGTAATGTAGAAGACTGTGGCCTTGCGGGCTAAATGATAACCATATCCAGCCATCTGATTGGCTAACGCCAGGGCTTATATTACCATCTAGAAGACTCTGGGCAGGAGGGGTGAATATTAAACATATCCAGCCATCTGATTGGCTAAGGCCAGGGCTTATATTATCATCTAGAAGACTCCGGGCTTGAGGGGTGAATATTAAACATATCCAGCCATCTGATTGGCTAAGGCCAGGGCTTATATTATCATCTAGAAGACTCCGGGCTTGAGGGGTGAATATTAAGCATATCCAACCATCTGATTGCTTGAGGCCAGAGTTTATGTCATCATCTAAAATACTCTTGCCTTGAAGGGTGAATATTGACTAAAAATTGACAGCATAAGATTGGCTGTGACATACTCAACATCTGTAAACTCTTGCTTTATTCAAAATGGAAATATTCCATCAGGTCAACATTTGCCGCCAATGGTAAATTTTGTTCTGATCTTGAAATGTCCAGTGTAATCACTGATGTAACGTTTAATCCTTTGATTGTGACACACACGGACTAACATCAAATACTAAAATGTCATCAGATGATGGCACACCAAGAATGTGATAAACAAGTCTCATCAATTTCTGCATTTTCTGCATTTGGTGGTGATGGTTGGGGTGCATGGAAATTTCATCCACAGTGTTGAAACTGACTTCAGAACAGTACACTGTGTGGACTGTAAGAATGATGATGGACTTAAAAATAAAACAATCAAATGCATGACCCGTAAAAGACATTACGTGCCTCATATATTGAAAGTTTTGTGCTCCATAGGATTCAATGGTAGCTTGATATTGATGTCGCAGGTTGTATAGTCATCACTTGACTGAAAGTGAACCAGAACCATTTTCAACTTGACAACTTCAGGCTTTCAAAATTAAAACGTTATTTTTTGCATACGAAAAACAGATTTTACAAAAGTCCCATAAGCTGCATAAAGAGTCATTCAAAAACATCAATGCACCTTTCTATGATGAAAATCGTTCCATGTTTTCCACAAAGTTTCATCTAAAATGGAAATATATGAAAAAGCATACGATTGTCATTCGTACGTAAACCCCAAGATTTGGAATGAAAACTATGTAAGAGAAGCATGTACTAAAAGCATTATAGCCCAAACAAGGGACTGCGTACTCTTGATGCAGGAGACTGGTCACCTGCCTACCCACGGGCACATAGTCCCATGTTTGGGCTATAGTATATAATGTGAGAATTGCAACACTGAATTTGATTGAGAGTTGTAGCAACATTGAAAAGAACCACTGTTCTTAACTGCAAACACTGATACAGAAGAGTATCAGCAGAAAAATACACCACATCAGCAAATCTCATACTTCAGCAAAAAATACACCACATTAGCGCAATCTCATACTTCAGAAACAAAGTTTTAATATGCTTCATCTGGTAGTAAACAGTAATGCCATTAAAATATTTACAAATAACAGAACTCAAAAATATTTCACCAGGCAGACTTCGTCCATGCATTGAAAGAAGATTTCTTTGTTTCATGCTTTCTACATTTTTCCAGAACCTTTAAGTTTTAGTTTTCTGCACAAAAATGTTCAAAATCTCATTCATCAATTATAGAAAATGGAACAATTAGTAGAACGCACCTTGGGGACAGATATTTGGCCCCTCAAACTTTTCCAATTCTTTCTGATCGTCAACTTGTGGGGGCTCATTTTGAAAACTTTGACTGTCTTTTGTTTTTGAAAATCAAACATTTCATTTTTCTCCATGGAGTTACCAAAGGGATGGATGCAATTTTGAATTTCAAATATTGGTAAATCTGAGTAATTGTTTCTCTCATACCAAAATTTCCACGGTGACCCCCAATTTTTATTCTCAATTTTGAAAGAGAATAGTTGAAAGATTCCTTGAGGAAAGTTTGAGCAAAAGATATCTTTCAAGGTGCAAACTACCTTATAGAGGAAACAACATAAGATGCTGTTGATTTGCAGATTTGAATTGAACTCATTGGTGTTGATGAAACGATGATATGACTGTCATAGACTTGATAAAGTACTGTACATGATGTGATGGCAACTCATCATCAACCCTGGACAACTGCAGTTTGTACAACTCATTACTCACTTATTCCTTTAACTTAAAGGTATACAGTCACCTGTAATCTAACTATGCCCATATATGGTCAAAGGGGCATTCCGTGGTATTCAAAATGCCCATGTGAGGGCGCTGCTTCTCAAAAGCGGCCACCCTCTTAAAATCTGTGATTGGTTAGATTTTCTCTTTCCATGGTAACTGTGGCAAAATTGGAACAGGTGACAGTATACCTTTAACCATTACAAAAAATTTGCTGTCATCTTCCTAAATTAAAGCAAATTTCAAAAACAGGGCAAATGAACAATTTTGTGGCTGTGATCCTGAGAGACACATGTTTTTTTCAACTGAAATTCAGAAAGGCTGTGCAAGAAAGTAACGTTAACCATTCAACTTTGATCAACAAAGGATGACGTTTAGTTTTCAGTCAGAAAATTCTTATTTATTGCAAAGTTGAAGGAACTTCCTGTCTTTTTCCATTTAAAGGCCACTGAGCTGGATGTCTTTGAAATCAGTTGATGTCAAACTATCGTGCAATTTTCATAGAGATTTTAGGAATTTTATCTGTTTAATGAGATAGCTTTCTACTCTAGTACAACAATATTTTGTTTGTGACAGAACAGAAAGCATGTACAGCATAAATTTCAAGAACTTGTTGAATTACGAGAAAAGTAAGAATACAAAGCTCAGGTTTCCCACACTCAGTGACATGTGTTCCAGTACTTGACAACTCTGTGCCCAGCAGTGTTCAGCATCTTTGCATGCACACCGACATATTTGAATAGGCCTCCTATTTATTACTCATCTTGTTCAAACTTTGTCATGCTGTTCAAGTCCAGTGTTATTAATACTTTTACACTCATCTTACACTCATCTTTCAGTAAGTACAGTTAAACGACTTAGTCGTAGTTTGAAAATGAAATCATAACAATCATGCAAAAAGCTGCAGCCAACTTTGACTTTTAATCAAGTGATATGAATGTTGCCAGATCTCACTTCCAATTCAAACTTATCAACTTGTCTTGTTCATCAGCCAGGCTAACTGGATCAGCATCAGCTAGTTTTATTACTTAAAAAAAAGTTTTAGTACTTTAAAAAAAAGACCAAAGCTACTTGTACCTTTGGCATATTTTATCCAGAGTTATGCATATATCTCAGCTAGAGAAAAGGTTAGGGTTAGAATAGAAGAGTACCGATGATACAGTATTTGGTTCCTTTCCTGAAAATCTCAAGTCTCTTTTTTCCTACATGACAAGTTTTAGTTTGTATTTGTGTGGACAATGCCCCTAATGTATGTTGAAATACATAGTATTCGTATCGTCAACACAACTGGTATTGTTGACAAATAAATCATAGTTTAGTCTCAAACTCAGTATTCAACAATAGCATTACACACACATAGACTGTATGTTGATAAGTTGAACATTTTGCATTTAACCCTTTCACCACCATAGTTTGGTCCAAACCCATTGTTATCAATGGGGATTGCAGAACTGTCGACTGCGAATCGGGGGTGAACAGGTTAAACATGATTTGAGAACAAAACCAGAAACTCTGTTATGGAACAAAAATACATGAAATGTTACACTTCTGTGTGTTATTCAGGTTGTTTTCCATTTATTTTCTGATTTCAAAAATTCATGGAACGAAACTTCATTCACCTCAATTCAACCTGCTGTATAGATGTCCTACTGTCCAATTTGCAGGTATGAACTATTTTCTTTGATATTTGTATACATAGTGACATTACAGATTAGCCACGCAGCTTTGGTGGTAGGTGGGTTATTAATTTGTGGATTTTCATGAAAGAAAATACTTGTAAATCCTCTATTATCACATTGGATGTCACTTGGAATTTTTTGTACTGCCTGGCTGCATTTATTCCATTTTGTAGACAACATAGCTATCTTTACACTATAGGCACTACACCATCATGCTGGACAGCAATGATTTTGTTTGTCAATTAAATGAAAGCCATTGTTGGTGTATGCTTATAATGCTACAACACTTCTTGGCTAAAAGCTCAGGAAACTGAAATGATATTGCTAAGCAGCAGTAAAATATTGATGCAAAATAATGCAGCTTAGGTTTGCATTTCAAATGAATAAAACAAACCCACAGCGCAGTATATTCTACTGCAGTAATGATAATGATTGTATTGTATTGTACAATGAATACTGGCAGTGTATACTGAATGCTGTACAACTGTTGTATTTGCCCATAGACAGTAGCTATGATTTGCCAAGCTACAGAATATCAATGTCAATTACCAAACTGACTTTGCATTCATCAGAGTTATATTAAATCTCATTTCTCTGCAAATCCTTCCAAAATTTACAATCACAATAATTTCAATGCCATTTAATAGTCGGTAACATTTACTGGTAAATTTTTGGACCAAAGCATTTGACTCTTATTGTAGGTTCTTTACTGGTATTACCAAATGGCTAAATGAAGTGTGGAAGTCTATCTTTCTTGTTATGTGTATGTTTACGCTGTTTGCTAGACTGGCTGGGTGGAGATACACGAGCATATCCTTTTCCAGTATTTGCAGTACCATGTGCCTCATACAATGTCTCAACGTGATCAAAATGATGGCTTGTTTTACTCCTGGGAATATGTTTACCATTGCACAATACACCACTTGTCCGATTGCCATTAATATTTCCTGCTAAGTCTGTTTGTCCGTCAAATAGAAGTCCAGCACTGCTTATATTGCTGCCTGATTCACTGCTGATATGATTGTTGTAAGGTTTGATTTCTTCAAAGTGAGAAAATGATGATGCTGATCCTGCTCTGTCTCTGGTTTTCTGTTTTGATTTGTGTTTCTTACTTCCATGCTGTTTGACAAACTCTTTATCTCCACTCTGTTGAAGAAAAAAAAACATTTCATTTATCAATGACATCAAAAAATACATTTATGCTGAAATGTAGCAATGCACACACTGGAAATATGTCCTCATATTACAAAAACAATTTTCAAATTTCCATTTTTTAATGGGCACCATGAAAACAACAGTGAATTTAAAGTGAAATATCATAAACTCTTGCAAATATGAACAACATTATGCAATTATGATAATGCATACAGCCACAAACACCAGACTTATGCAGGTCAAAATTTTAAAGGAACAAAATGTATGTGGTACATTATTTACAAACAAATACACGAACTGTGATAAGCCACAGCATTACATTGAAAGTTTTACAATACTGTGGAGACTTACTTTATGAAGGACGTCCAAGAGAGGTTTTGTTGGTTCTACAATTAATAAATCACTATAATCACCTGAAACATAAAATACAAAATTTCTTGAATTTCTTTGTAAGAAAATTTCATCCCATCCTCTCATAATTCTCAGTCATTGATGCTTCAAAGCAGGAATTAAATTAATCCCTATTAAGTGATATCAGGATAGCCAACTCAAGGCATTTACACTATGGACAAGCATACCTTATCATTTAGTACTGGGATGAGGAATAGAGTAAGGGTCAAAGGTTTGTGGGTCAACGACCTGTGGCTCAATGACCAGTGGGTCAATGGCTGGTAGGTCAACAGCTGGTAAGTCAATGACCAATGGGTCAATGGCTGGTTGGTTGATGACTAATGGGTCGATGACTGGTGGATCAATGACTGGCAGGTCAACAGGTTAGTAAGTCAATGACAAATGGGTTAATGACTGGTGGATCAATGGCTGGCATTTTTCCAAAAGTTTTCTCACTAAACCTACTGAGGAAACAGCTTTAATGCCATAATTACAAATGTTGTTACAAATAGCAACATCCCCCCATCAAAAGCAGGTGTACACTAAATTTTGGTACAATTCACTCTATATACCACAAGCTAAGCAGTCTATGCTATACCAGTATGTTGTGCATTGTACCCACATCCCATGTATACATGTCTTTCACCAGGGTTATTGCTTTAATAAAGACATAATGTTAATGAGCTGGATGTTTGGATCAGTATTGCCAACGAATGTTAAACAATATCTTTCCTGAGCCAACAACTCTGCCTAATAATTTTTGAATTGGTTTCTAACTGATGAGTACAATGGATCACATATTGAGAATCTGTGTGACTAGAAGACTATAGACATAAATCTCTATCAGCAGTCCTATCTGTCATCCCTCCGACTAAACCCATCAGTTATCCCTCTGACTGAACCCATCAGTTATCCCTCTCACTAAACCCATCAGTTATCCCTCTCACTAAACCCATCAGTTATCCCTCTCACTAAACCCATCAGTTATCCCTTTCACTAAACCCATCAGTTATCCCTCTGACTAAACCCATCAGTTATCCCTCTGACTAAACCCATCAGTTATCCCTCTCACTAAACCCATCAGTTATCCCTCTCACTAAACCCATCAGTTATCCCTCTCACTAAACCCATCAGTTATCCCTTTCACTATACATATCTGTTATCCCTGTGATGAAACCTATCAGTCATCTCTCTCACTGAACCCATCAGTTATCCCTCTCACTAAACCCATCAGTTATCCCTCTTACTACTCATCAGTTATCCCTTTCACTATACATATCTGTTATCCCTGTGATGAAACCTATCAGTTATCTCTCTCACTAAACCCATCAGTTATCCCCTCTTACTACTCATCAGTTATCCCTCTCACTACTCATCAGTAATCCCTTTAACTATACATATCTGTTATCCCTCTCACTAAACCTATCAGTTATCCCTCTCACTAAACCCATCAGTTATCCCTCTTACTACTCATCAGTTATCCCTCTTACTACTCATCAGTTATCCCTTTCACTATACATATCTGTTATCCCTGTGATGAAACCTATCAGTTATCTCTCTCACTAAACCCATCAGTTATCCCTTTCACTAAACCCTTCAGTTATCTGTTTCACTAAACCCGTAAGTTATCCCTTTCACTAAACCCATCAGTTATCCCTCTCACTAAACCCATCAGTTATCCCTCTTACTACTCATCAGTTATCCCTTTCACTATACATATCTGTTATCCCTGTGATGAAACCTATCAGTTATCTCTCTCACTAAACCCATCAGTTATCCCTCTGACTAAACCCATCAGTTATCCCTCTCACTAAACCCATCAGTTATCCCTCTCACTAAACCCATCAGTTATCCCTCTCACTAAACCCATCAGTTATCCCTCTTACTACTCATCAGTTATCCCTTTCACTATACATATCTGTTATCCCTGTGATGAAACCTATCAGTTATCCCTGTGACTAACACCATCAGTTATCCCTTTCACTATATATATCTGTTATCCCTGAAGAAACCTATCAGTTATCCCTGTGACTAAACCCATCAGTTATCCCTTTCACTAAACCCATCAGTTATCCCTTTCACTAAACCCATAAGTTATCTGTTTCACTAAACCCGTAAGTTATCTGTTTCACTAAACCCATCAGTTATCCCTTTCACTATATATATCTGTTATCCCTGTGATGAAAGCTCTCAGTTATCCCTTTCACTAAACCCATCAGTTATCCCTTTCACTAAACCCATAAGTTATCTGTTTCACTAAACCCGTAAGTTATCTGTTTCACTAAACCCATCAGTTATCCCTTTCACTATATATATCTGTTATCCCTGTGATGAAACCTATCAGTTATCCCTTTCACTAAACCCATAAGTTATCCCACTCACAATATCCTACTCACTGAACTTAGCATATAATTTGAATTGTGAATTTACAGAACTTCCACTATGTAACAGAACAACTTACCAGTGATTTTGACATCTCTATCGTCATGGTGTTTCCATTTAACTGTATTCATTTCCATCTTTTTATGACCAACTGTTCCGTCAGAAGAATTACGTCGTTCAATTTTCTTCTTTGGATTTGATGCAGAAGTGATGGCCATTTGCAGTTCATGGTCCAAATGATGGGGAACCCTTTGATGTTTTGTTGTACACACCAAAAACAGAAAACTTAAAAACACCACTTCCAGTATCATCAGAAAGAAATGCCTCTCAATCATCTACAGAAATAAGACAAAAATAACCAAATAACAATAAATAATAACACAGGACAGACTTCAAGAATCTTTTGTTTCGAGAGTATCTGAGTAAATGATACATGCTAGCCAATGGTTCTAAGCTTTGATATTAATAAAACTCACTGAAAAAAGTAACCTGATTTTATTGATTTAAAGGAAATGTTAAAGAAGGCAAATTTGAAAGCAATTGGTTGAGCTGTTTCTACCAAAAAAATTTCGGCTACAACTGTGGAAAAACCGTAAAAATGGCGTACAATTTTATCATACTTCAAACGAATCTGAATCAGGTCATCTTCATGAATCTGTACCGTCTCATATACAAAACTTGAAAACCATCACACAAGTAATTTTTCAGGCCAACAACTCTTTGGCTACAGCAATTGAAATGTATATAATCATGCAAACATGAAAAATTCCTTAAAATTTGTATAAATCAAAATGAGGTCCCCCTAAGGACTAACAAATCAAATGTGAAGCCAATTGGAATATCAATTTTTTGAGAAGGCTGTGACTAATGAACAAAAAATTACAAAGATAATAATTTTGTTAAAATTTGAATAAGCTTACAAATAAGTTGATCTGGAAAGACCAGTTACCAACAACTGGCGCAGAGATTAAGAGTCGACGGCACGTCAGACCCCCTCACCCAAAACTTCATCAGAGATTCCATAATAATTAAATCCCATCCCCAAAATTTCAGCCAGTGTCCAGAATCATTAAATCTCCCTTATTCACTTTCATCTAGCTATCAACATTCCCAATCTTCCCTTCCTTTGATGTCATCCAGTATCGATCAGGTCTTCCAAAGTTCATCAAAAAGAGCAGACACTGATAGACTTACCTGTTTCTGCATCAAATTCATCTCCTTGGAAACATTTTCAACCACATTAGTTAGTCTGGCTAGCTGACCTTCAAGATTACTTATTGCAGCCTGCTGTCTTTGATCCTGAAACAGACAACATGCACACTTGTAAAAACAATAGCGTAAATACTGATCAATGAAAACATAGTAAACACTGTAAGAGGACAATGGACTCACTGAACAAGGAAAGGGAAGAAAGCACCAGTTATGTGGTGAGAGGGACTGTCTCATCACGGCATTTGTAACACCACAGCGTGTGGAGGGACTATGGTGAGACCCATCACTGGCATTTGTGACACCAAAGTATGAGGAGAGGATTTTGAGAGACCCACAATGGCATTTGTAAGACCCGAGTGTGGGAAGGGATTGTGGTGAGACCCATGACGGCATTTGTTAGGCTACAGTGTGTGGAGGGACCATGGTGAGACTCATCATGGCACTTGTCAGACCACAGTGTGCGGAAAGATTGTGGTGAGACTCATTATGGCATTTGTGAAACCGCAGTGTGTGGAAGGACTGTTGTAAGACCCATCATGGCATTTGTGAGACAACAGCATGTGGAGGGGATTGTGGTAAGACCTACCATGGCATTTGTGACACTACAGTGTGTTGAAGGACCGTTATGAGACATATCATGGCATTTGAGAGACTATAGTATGTGGAAGGACCATGGTGAGACCCACCATAGCATTCATGACACCACAGTGTGTGGAAGGAACTGGGGTGAGACCCATCATGGCATTTGCGAGACTAGTGTTGGGAGGGAGTGTTGTGAGACCCATCATTGAATTTGCCAATCTTCAATTTGATCACTTGTTGGTGTAAGTTTTCATCAATGGATGTTACAATCATATTAAAATTGATTATCACTACTTGGAAGAAACTCACTATTGTGCTGTTACATGGAAAATTCTATCAATGCAGAAACAAAACTTCTTAATGGCACAGAGGGCGCTGTTCTACACATGACTACTCGATCAATATGTGTAGTTGATATAGGCTATCAGGCAATGATTTCATTCTAATTGAGTTACTCATTTTGTTCATTTATTTCTGTGCATTAATAGAAAAAATCTCTCATCCAAACTAGTTCTGTTCCCTCTAAACAGCATTCAGTACACAACATGACAATGCCCTTGCGGTTTTCAAAGTCTTGCATAATATTAGTGTACAACATATGCATCCTCACAGATCCATTGACAAACTGCATTACCAGCTACGCAACTGTATGCTTTAGTTTCCTGACAGACAACATCAACATGTTTAGCCGTTGTCTACCGGTAGTATGTAACCCACCTGTTGCTCAGCTTGTTTTGATGTCTCTGATAATTTATTGATAGTTTTATTGAAATTTTTCTGCATGTCTTCCATCTGTTTTCTGTATCTGTTGGTTACAAAAAGATCAAATACAAATTTATGCAATATACATTTTATGCTAAATATAATTTTCACATAATATGGAGGGGCCATACAAAGTTGGTTTTGTGCTTGAAGTATTATTTTCTGCAGTACCCAGATATTGTTATGAGGAGGTAAAATTCGTTTTTTTGCGATACCTCAACTTGTTAGTTTCTTTCAAAGTATCACTCTAAACAATCAGTCATGACCAGTTTTGTTGATTACTTTCAAAATGTACAACACATTGAAAAACAAATCTATCATAAGGGTGATGAGGTTAACAATTCTTGCATTTTCTCCGTCTTTCATTTTGGAATGTTTTCTGAATTCAACTAATGTTAGTAGAAAAATGACATGCATAGTCAATGATTACTTACTTTTGACTCAGTTCCTGCAGGTACTGTTGACTCAACGACATGTTATATTCCAGATTTTTAATACGGTTGTTAAGTCTCATAAAAATAGACTCTTTGTTAGCTGGTACAGATGACCCGCCACTTCCTTTATTTTGATCACTCTGAATTCCATTTCCAGTGTCTTTCTCTGTTTGTAATTCAGTTGATTTGCTTCCAGAATCTGTAACTTCATTGTTTGTCAAAGCTTCCTGTGGCACAATCTTTGATCCATTTTCAGGTTTTGCAACGTGGATAACTTTGTTTTTGTCTGATTCCCCAGAGTCAGTTACAGGACTTTTCTCTGATTTTACAGAGTCTTCTTGATGAGTAGCAGTTATCTTGTCTGTGGGAGATTCTTTATTTTCTGGAGTTGTTGTAAATGTCTGGAGTGTTTCCGGTGGTTTTGCACCATTTGGTTTTGTTGAGTGAGATTCTGTTTGGTCCATATCAACTTTGGCTGTGTCTAACTTACTTTCACTTATTTCATTTTTTAATTCAGTTTTATTGATAGATCTCTCAACACTGACAGGCTCTGCATTAGCTTTCTCTGCATCTGCTTGCTCATCTGATTTATTGATTGGCATTTTCTCATCTTGTTTTTTCTCAGTAACTTCTTCAATGACAATGTCAGGTGGTTTTGCATCATCTATATTGTTTTCTTTCTTTTCAGTTTTATCTTTTAAATCCTCGGATTGATCTGATGTATGGCTTGTTTTTGTTTCAGTAACTTTTTTCTCAGTCACACTTTGATCACAGTGACTCTCATGACAAGTTTGTTGTCCTGAATTATCAGATTTTTTCTCCACTTTGTCCTTTTTAACCTTGTCTTTCTCTTTCATTGTTGTCTGTTTAGTATGCTGTGAACTGGGTGTTTTCACGGTGAAATCTTTACATGTCATTGAATACATTCCTTTCATATATCGTACATAGTTACACAATGGTAAATATTCACTGTAATCACACTTTTGGCAATAGGTACAAGGATCACACATCTCATACAGCTTTTGTTGAAATGATGGTTGCTTCTGTGAACTTCTAACCTCTGCACTGATTCTGTTCTTGTTCAAGTCAACATCTGTCCTTATAGCAGGGACATCTTGACCACATCCTGGCTCATCTGGTGGGTTTTTATTTGTAATATTCCTGAACAAGGAATAAAAATATCACAGTAATGTAAATCTGACTGCACAATGTATTTGACGATATACGCTGACACACAGAGAATGAGATATCTTGGTACACTGACTGTATAGTAGACAATATACAGAGGATGAAAGATGAGATATCTTGGTACACTGACTGTATAGTAGACAATATACAGAGGATGAAAGATGAGATATCTTGGTACACTGACTGTATAGTAGACAATATACAGAAGATGAAAGATGAGATATCTTGGTACACTGACTGTATAGACAATACACAGAGGATAAGTATTACAGAGAACTGCAACATTTACTCCATGCGGGATCCCCACAACTGATACACAATAGAGAAATGTCAACAATTTTTTGGTATTTCTTTGTGTGTATTATATACCGGTATCTGTACTCCCAGAAGGATGTTGAAACAGCAGGTGTATCAATCAACATAGCGTATACAGTTTGTACAGTTTGTGAAGTACATTGTAATCATCAACATTTGGATTGAAGTTCAGATAGAAGTAAAATGGTCACCATGACAATACATGCAATGGTATTTTAACTATTATTGCATTTAGAAACTGACTCTAACAATTCATGATTTTGTCAAAGAAACAGTGATTAAACTTTTCTCTAAAACCAATTGTAGAAACTTTCATTCAATGACAAACTTTTGATTACAATGTAGCAAAACTGAAATACATGTATGTAGCCACTTGATGATGACAACAAAATAAATCATTTCTGATCTGAACATGGATCCTTAAATTAAATATGGTACAAAAAATAAAAATGCCTGGACAGTATGGAAAATATTGCACAAATCACAAAGCATGAGATATATTAAATATGAATACGAGAAAAAAAACACTACAATGATTTGAACTGGCCACAGATAATGAAAGACAGGAGAAAGATAATGGACGCTTCATTAAGGAAATTTTCAATGAGATGGCAATCTAAAGCATAGACTCTCTCACAGCCCCTTCGTTCGCTACGCAGTTATGCGCCCTCAACGGTCTTTCTAACAAGCGATGCTAACCGAGCCAGCCGTGCTGTAGCGTAGCGGAACCTCGCCGGCTTCGCCGGCTCGCTGAGCCGAGCTTCACTCGGCTCAACTGCTGAGGGTGCCAGTATGGTCGAAGGTGAAGCCGGCGAGGGGCTGTGAGAGAGTCTATCTAAAGCAATGTGAGTCATACCATAGAATATGATGTTAGTCATGCTAAAACATTTGACTAATGTTGTAATATAAAATACAATAATTACGGATCATCTTCTGGAAAGCAAGGCCGTAATTCTTGTAAATCTTTATCTGTTAAGTTTTCTGTCAAAAAATTAAAAACAATCAGAAATGATGTTATTAATTAATACAAACACTTTAATTGCTACATTGAGATTAGAAATTCAAAATTAATGCTGTAAAGCTGTAATTGCGGTATCTTAAGCTTCCCTCAGGACAATTACTAAAATAATATTTTTCTGTAAAGAAGAATAATTTTGTATTTAGAGCAAAGTGCTTCTATTCAGTGTCTCAGAACTGTTTCCACAAACTCACATTTAATGTAGGGTTGCCTTGGTAAGCTGTCACTTTATCACTTGTATCAGACTCAGTGCAATTTGTACCAAAATTTGGGTTTGTGAAAAGTCACAATACATTTGAGTTAGGGCTATATGAACACAGCAAACACAAGAATAACACATTGATTATTCTTAGCTAGTTTTAAGTTTTCACATTACTAATTCTAGTTTATGATGCAGACAAAACTGCAACACTGCCACTTACCACCACATGATGGAGATTTTTTGGAATCTTCTGATCCTGTGAATACTTTAGCTGCATGTTTCACAATATTATTAACAGCATTGGCAATGGCCCCAGCAATAATGTTAGTTTTTTTCAATCCTTCCCCGGCAATCAAGTCATCTTCTGCAATCAAATCTGAAAAAAAAAATGTGCTAGTCATTGACTGCTTTCTACAACTTCAATGATTCATCGTGTTAAACATCTTTGAACTACAACATACGTCTGTGACAAATATCCTAGTGCACACCTTGGCGGTGTACTTGCATTGACAAGAAATGGATTGAAGGCACTACATTTTATTCTTGCCTGTTTTGAATTTATCTGGCTTCAGAAGCAAGGAGTAAAGATTATCACTAAAGAGCTATAAATATATACATCCCAAGAACAATCCCTGGGATGTCCATGGCTATTATTTCTAAAGGGAACAACACCATCCCTGAGTCTTGAACTTAACATTTTCCAACAGAGTCCATTACTGTGAGCTTACAGGTCTCAAACTCACCATCCTCCTACAGTAAGTCGGGTCCTGTACCAAAACCACAACCCCATGATCTCCCATTTCATAACTTGATAAGAAGCATGAAGACAATTAGAGGGTTTTAGACAAATGATAGTACATCCTTACCTGATGTCAATAACTGACTGAGCGTTTAAATAAAATGAGAGCAGTCCTAGCAAAACTCAATATGACACACAGATTTATGAGGCTGATAGGCATGGCAAATAAGACTTATTGGGATGATGTGTTGCAAGATCAACAGGACAGCTCATTGGCCCAGCATTTCTGACCGGTTGACTCAGTGAGGCTGACTTGGTAAGCTGGCACAATTGAGGAAGATGGTCTTCAAAGAACGGCCAATTAGCCTGGATGCCTGAACAGTCAGCCTGGCAACACAATTCAGGCCTGCAAGGCTGAATGGCAAGCTGGACATGACTGACCAGTCGCCTGATTGACATTAATGCCAAATGAGTTTATTACTCAGTAATCGTACACTGGAAATGAGTGATTTGTTGATGGTAGTCCTACATGAATTCACTGACGGTTTGAAAATCCTACCTGTATCTACTTCAGCCTCGTTACTTCCACTAGAACTCTCTGAGTCCTCTATAATCTCCTCCTCCATACTGGTCCCAAAAACACTTGTATGAAAAAACAGAGGAGAAACAGAGTAACAATCAACACTGGTTACAAACAATCATTGCAATGCATTTATGCATAATTGATTTGTTTAGGTTTGAACTAAAACTGTACAGGAATGTATTGGCCGGTTTTGATGAGGAATGTTTGGTCCAATCAAAATACCACAATAATGTTTGCAGTATACAGACACATGAATATTCAGATGAAATATGACATTCATATACAAGTGACCTTACGGCCAATAGAGCTTTGTTGTGTTATGCAGAGAATTTGTGACACATGAGTTGATGAAAGTGGAAATCTTTGCTAGCTCATTTCAGGATGGCCAGACCAAAATTGGTGAAAAGAGATGCAAAAATACAAAATTGAAGATTTCATCATGATTTGAACAATTTACATTAAGATCATCCATAGAACATGTCTAACAAATATCAAAGCTATCAGACAAGTAGTTTGTGAGAAACATTTATTGACCAAAGATGGCAAAAATTGCCTAAAAATACGAAGTTATCATAATTTGATAAATCTGATTACGGTTATCCCTGGGGACCTGTACTCCAATCATTAAAGGAATTGGACTGGCTGTTTTGAAGAAGAGGCTTTGAATATAAAAAGTTGATGGACGTCTGACAACTGACGATGCTACACATCCAACTGTTAGGATAAGTTCCATGGAGCTGACAGTGGAGCTAAAAATTAACTTGAAGACAACTTATATGGTAAATTTTCAACAAAAAAATGATTCAAAAATAGCTTAAACAGATATAAATCATAACTTTGACCAAAGATCAGGAAATTTTCCCTAAAAACTGAAATGTGCAAATCACATCAATTTCAACACATCACAATTTAAATCTTTTGGAACTTATAGAAACAAAGTTTTAAAGCTACTAGACAAGTAATTTCTGAGAGTATTGGTTTTTATCAAAACTGCAAAATATTGGCTTAAAAATTTCATATGCGTAAATGTCTTAATCATTTGAACAAATCTAAGTAATGGAAGGCACAACAATTAACACTTCAAAGCTATCAGACAGGCAGTTTTAGATAAGATATTATCACACATTTTAGGAAAAAATTCCAAGAAATACAAACCACAATTATTTCATAATTATTTGAACCAAACTTGTGCATACCACAACAGTGGTACTTTAGGCATCATTGGATAATATTGTCTAAGTTCTCTCAGTTGGAGGCTAATGTTAGAAAGGTTGAGGAGTAGCTGATGCCTAACATGCTGTTTTATCGGATATTATCGGAGAAAATTGACAATACCATCTCAATTCTAAGTCACAGTCAATATTAGGAGGGTGGGACATTGGCTATTGCCCAACATGCTGTTTTAACATGTTTAAAGTTGGAGTGTTATATTTGAAGTGAGTTGATGGAAAATGACCAAAACACTGTATCCAATAATATTGATAATATAATCCTTGCTAGAGCAATCTAGTCTCATACTCTTACAAATCTCTAACTTAGACATCTTAGATGATATAATCCAATAATAAGAACAAGCCTATGCGCTTTCATGCGAGGTCATCCCTAAAATCATAAAAACCACAATTTTAAAGCTACTTTTACGACTGGTTTGACAGATGATCACTTTTGAAGACAAATGATGAAAAATTCTAAAAACTATACATATGAAATTCCATACTAATTTACACAAGTTTCAGACAAGTTATCCTTGGAATATATTTCCCAAACATCAAATGAGTGATGATATTCTTCCATTTTAAGATCCCCCTCATCAACACTGGCGTTATCATCCTGGTGAAAGATTTAAAAAGTAAAAACAACGAACACTTTACAAACACTTACCGAAGAATACTTATTGGGCAGTAATGCTCGGATCCGAAAAATGATAGCATTTCAACTTTCAAGTATTTTGTAAACATCTGTTGGTCCTGAATAGAAAAACTCTGTAATGTTCGAACATCTTTAGCATGAAAAGTACCCAACACATGCCACTCTCTTGTAGGGTATCTAGAATAAAAATCATAATGTTGATATAAATATAAAATTTCACTCAGAACAGATAAAATGGAGGGGGACAATAAATTTACTTACAATTCTTCACTCTCTATACCTAGTCTTGTGTAGATTCATAAAATTGTTTTGAATTGGCTAAGAGAAACTAAGATTCTTTCACGGCCTGAAAGGCACTGTAATCAAACATTACGTTTGAAATCAAGTTCAAGTGAAACACATGATAAGTTAATCTCATGTAACCCTTTGAGTCCAGAGTCCATTTTTGTTGCCTTTATACAACAATGTAATGCCAACAATTTCTTTCAGATGTAGACAATTTTTGTCAGATTTTTCCACAATTTTGGTCAAAAAATGTAGCCCACGAAAATTTATATCCATACAGTCCAAAATTGTGGAAAAAAATAACAGAAAAAAATACATAAAAATTGGTAAAATGTTGCCTTGATATTTTACGGGGAAATTACAGTGCTCAAAGGGTTAAATTCATTACGGTAAATGCCTAGATCAGCTGATCATCAATTAAACGTCAGTATACCTGACCCATTAAAACCTATGGATTTTTATTATTGCAGCAGCAACCACATAAAAATATGGTATGTAATTCTCTTTCTCTATTACCGGTACACCATCATCTGGTGAGTCAAAAAATCAAACATCAGTCAACAATACTTATGTCATTTAATCAAAGCACAACACAAAGCAGTCTTACCTGTCACTGGTATAAACTCGAAAACTTTCTGGGGTTGAAGAAAAAAGTTCAAAGTTTGCAATTTCTATATGCTTGATTTGAATTGGTTCACACAATTCAACAGTCAGCCTATTGATGGACAGAAACAATAGGTTATTAAACAATGGTGTACACATACTCTCAGCATTTTTATACTTTCTATGTATCACAATTGTCATTGACAAGTATATTTAATCAACATTTTATTTACCAAATTAGGTGTTGACAAAAAAATTTTGAATTGGTAACTAAACAACTTATTACTATTTACATCTTATCTTTCCAGGGATAGCAAACCAGGTAAACATGTGGAAAAGAGTGTTAAGACTTCAGAACCAAATATCAGAAGAGATTGGGACAATGCCCAGCTGGCTTGGTGAGCCCCACTTGGTAGAAAGACCGTTGAGGGCGCATCACCGTATGGTTGAGGATAGAGCATTCACAGTTATGTAGATTGGTTTTATTTGTTACTATGTTGAAATGAATTTATCTTTTTCAAAAAAAAAGAGTGTACTGAACAAAGATGATGAACAAAGCTGAGGATTTTATCGCAAAGTTTTCAAGCCTTGTAAGACTTGAAGGAGAAGAATGCATCCTGAATGCATTCATATGATGATCTTTGTAATTAAACAGCTAATTATTTGTTTTTTCAGACAAGTTGCATTGTAATTTTAATGCATTCACAGTTATGTAGATTTGTTTTGTTTGCAACTATGTTAAAATAAATTCGTCTTTTTCAAAAAAAAATAAAGAGCTGCATGGCCAATGAGGGGCTGTGGGAGAGTCTAAAAAATTGTTTACTGAAATAAAGTCTTCCACACACATTAGATTATCTCGATATCTTTGAGTGTTTCTCTGAGATTGACCAGTAAATGGCCAATATCTAAAGTAAACATGGCCATTATGTTTACACTTCTTCCGCTGCTTTGCAAGAGTTTTTTTGATTTCATTTTCATTAATTTTAATGGTTGCATTTCATAACACCAGCAATAAGCACAAAATTTAAGGTTTGCAATCTCACTTTCTAGGAATGAGTTCAACAGCTATGAAAAAGACAACTTCATTGAATTGAAGGGGTGTGCTACTTACCATATTTTTGCACTGCACGGATTTAACATGTACACATCTCTATTCTGCATAAGAATTGCTGAAGTACTTTGCGCTTCAGAATTGGCACCTAAAATCTTTGCTCCACAATCAGCAGATGCATGGTTTTTACTGTTTTGATTTAAGCTGAACTGCCTTTGTTGAGTGGCAGATGACCCTTGACCTCCAGGACCTAAAGAAACAAAGATACCATTTCCCACAAAGGTTATACAATCTATTGATTACATGAAACATTGCAGTGTGGCAGTGTTCTCCACAAATGAAAATTAAAGGCAGGCGGCTAATTAGCATATTTATTGCATAATATTTGCATACAATTTACATATCACCAGGGCTATTCACAAGGCATTCCAGTGATGAGATATACTTCTGACATTTTAATATTTTTCTCCATTCAGAAGTGATAAATGGCAAGCTATACAATTTATTTTTAAATTTAAATCCTTTTTATTTACTAAAACATCAAAAGTGAAAAAAAAACATTGAACTAATACAAACAATACACAATTTAGTAAATATATTGCACAATACCAACATGAAAATTCAAAAGTAGGCCTACATGAGAAGTAATCAGTGTTCGAAATAATCGTTGGCAAATGGTGGCACGTTTTCATATGATCCTCTGTTACTATATGATTGTCTGTAGCCCGATTGGTATTAAAGCCATGAACGTCTTTTTTTACGTGCGGCGTCCATGACAAGTTGATACGGGACTGAATATTTGCACTAAGTTACAATGCGGAGTCAGCGGAGCATGCCTGCAGAGAAACATACGTTGACTTTAAAACTCTATTCATAATAAAGAGAGGCCCGAAAAAAAATGATACCAGGTATTTCCAAGAGAAAGATTTGAAATTTCATCGACTCATAGTTCGGCAAACGTACAAAACTTTGACAACTGCGCGGCGTAGGCTGCCATGAATGTTTGTGTGGAGCACACTGGCGGGTACGCTGGCTGGCTCTTGATCTCGATCACACGCGACCTTTGAACTATACAGTGCAGAACCGTATGTACATAGCTGCTGTATTCGGATGATCGCACGAAGATGATGATTTATAGCTCGTGCAGTTTCTTTTTACTTCATTTCATTGTGCCTTTCATATTTTAAAACGGTCACAGATGTTGAAACTTGATCAAACGCAACTGCTTCTCAAAGTCAATCGAGTGAATCGCATGCAAGTTACGAATGCGTGACAGGAAGTGACACACATGGCTTC
The DNA here is from genome assembly GCF_041260155.1 of Ptychodera flava. Taxonomy (NCBI): domain Eukaryota; kingdom Metazoa; phylum Hemichordata; class Enteropneusta; family Ptychoderidae; genus Ptychodera; species Ptychodera flava. The sequence continues at coordinate 10,249,957 of NC_091943.1, read as the reverse complement.
AACATCATGTGGACGTACACGGATCTCAAAATTGCTAACTCGGCTCGGTCGGATACGCAACGACCTGAGCATGCGAAGTACCATACTTTTTTGCATCTGATATTTGTGTCAACCAATCGCACGATTTTAGCCACATCTGATCGAAATCACTTTTCCTGACCTTCGGATCGTTAATACAAGTACGAGACATTGGCGGCAATGGTAGTTGCCTATAGTATAGATGCTTTGACTGAGTGCCCGCGCGCTGGCAAAAATGCAACACCGAGCCTTGTACCATGTCCGTTGTATGAAATGGACGGTGTATATGGTACGTCGGCAGTTAACACATTTCAAGCTTTTTGAATTGAAGTCTTAGCGAATGTTCATCGGCACTACGGCCGTTTCACACTAAAAGCTCGTTGAAATAAAAGCGTGACAAAATCGCCGCTGAGAAACAATAGGTCTTCAACCACATTTTAATAAAGAGTATCGGCGGATATGAAAGAGGATCGGGCGAAAAAAATAAGGATCGGGGCCGATCCTGTTAAACGGCCTGGGGAGAACATTGAGGATTGCATGCAGTCGCAAAACAAACCGACAGATGTGTGAACGGCCCCTCTTTATCAGAACGTTGTCAGTTGCTGTCATTTTTATTCAATAGGCTGTCAGATATTGTTCGGACAACTGGCTGTGAAAACAGTTTAGGCTACAGAAAACAAGTCATCGTTGATGACACAGTCCCCACTTGTTAATGGGTGCTTTGATTACAGGTCCTCAGAGAGGATAGAGTCCTCTTCATTAGGTCTGTGATAAAATACTTTTGAATAAATTCGCTTGATACATGTCTGAGTTGTAGTTCAGGACATGAAAAAATCGTAATAAAATGGCCACATGGTGGCCATAATGGATCGAATCACAAAACAAATCAATGTGCATATGTATGACATACGGTAGGTCAATGTCCTTGTACCAACTTTGATTAAAATTGGTTGAAATATGCCTGAGTTATGGCTTTGTACATGAAAAAATCATAACAAAAAGGCCGCACAGCAGCCATATTGGATCGTATCACAAAACAAATTAACATGCATATGTATGACATTGGTCAATCTCCTTGTACCAACTTTGAAAAAATTTGCTTGATACATGTCTGAGTTATGGTTCTGGACATGAAAAAACGTAATAAAATGGCCACACGGCGGCCATATTGGATCGTATCACAAAACAAATCAATGTGCATGTGTATGACATAGGTTGATGTCCTTGTACCAACTTTGAATAAAATTGGTTGAGATATGCCTGAGTTATGGCTCTGTACATGAAAAAATCGTAACAAAATGGCCGCACTGCGGCCATATTGGATCGTATCACAAAAAAAATTGATGTGCATATCTATGACATTGGTCAATGTCCTTGTACCAACTTTGAATAAAATCAGTTGAAACATGCCTGAGTTATGGCTCTGTACATGAAAAAATCGTAATAAAATGGCCGCCTGGCAGCCATATTGGATCGTATCACAAAACAAATCGACGTGCATCTGTATGACATATGAAGTAATCCTTGTACCAAGTTTGAATGAAATCGCTTGGGGCATCTCTGAGATATCTGCGTGAACGGACGGACGCACGCACGCACGCACGCACGCACGCACGCACGCACACACGCACGGACACGACCAAACCTATAAGTCCCCCCGGACGGTGTCCGTGGGGACTAACAAAGGTGGGCGGGCGAGATAAAAGGTGGGCGGGCGAGATTAAAGGTGGGCGGCGACAAAATGAAGCCGGGCGCACCGCCCGTCAAAAACCCCTCGTGGAGAACATTGCAGTGTGGCATTGATGTGTCATCAGTGACAACTGCCTGGAACGAACTCACAGAATGATTTGAACACAATAATAGAAAATGTTAAAATGTGTCTGTATGCAAATTCCATGAAATAAATACAGCCTTGAAACCATAAATGCAGCCAGCATCTTGCAAAAACTGGTGTAAATACCATTTTCAACTCAAACAAGTACATCTTAATTGAGATCCTGCTATATACTCAAATAATATGGTCGACATTGTGATCCTTTTTTCCATCATACACACGTGAAAACTTCAATATCCGTAACAAGAAAATGAAAAAAGTACAGAATATACAATGTGATACACATTGAAAAGATTTGGGACCACACAAATATGTCAAAAAACAATCCTCCTTATCATTGACTGCTGTCAGTACCAAGTATACATTTTGTATTTCTCAAATTCTCTGTCACATCTAATAGACATTTTTATATTCTATTATTCTTTATTCACGAATTAGAACAATGCCATTATTTAAGCTAGCATTTTTTTCATTTAAGGAAAAAATAAAAACTGTTTTGCGTTGAAGTTAGCATGAACTACTTTCAACACAAATGGTTGACATTCATACAAATCAATGTTTTACCACAAGTTTTCAGCACATGATGCATTTTTTGGATCTTTTTGATGTCTCAATCTCATTCCATTTAGATTTAGGATCACATTTTCAAGAAGGCGTAGAACGCTAGCAATGCGAAAAGCAGCTATCTTTGGGCTAAGAATATTTCAATATTTCAGCAGCAACTGAAATAGTACTGCAAACATCCATATCATCATGCCTTTATTTGACATACAAACTACATGTGCCATAAGATATTGGAATTTTTCAGAATGTTTGAATTTACCCTTGGATTAGAAGTATTTCCGATACATGTACCCGGTATATTATTTTAACATCTATATCATTGTGTTTGATGACTATGATAAGGGATCTCAACTAATTCATCTATTACAATTTAGCTTTTCATCGCTATTACCACTTTTGCATTACTCAGTAAATGCGACATTGTGTCTAGCTTTATACATAATAGAATGAGAACACCAATATAAAATGTAACAATGTGTATTGAATGATTTGAAAATTAAAGCATAGCATCAATGACAATTAGCTAACATTTGGTTTGATGTGGCAGGCAAGACGAGTGATTTCAGAAAAAATGATTTTTTGACCAAAAATGATGAAAATTGCCTAAAAATACAAATATGAAAATTTCACTACAATTTGAAGACACTCAAGTAAGGTTGCCTCTACGTACATGCACACAAAGTTTCAAAGCAATCGGAATGGTTAATTCACAGAAAATGATTTTTTGACCAAAAATGCTATAAACTGCCTCAAAAACACAAATACGAAAATTTCACCACGATTTTAACAAATCCAACAGAAGTCGACCGTATGATCAAGCAGTACACACTCCAACAATATTCATTTTCACAGCCACGTCTCTACTCTGAAAACAACTTACACACTCAAACAATATATTCATTTTCACAGCCACGTCTCTACTCTGAAAACAATTTACACACTCCAACAATATTCATTTTTACATGATTACATTTGACATGATTAAAATGAGTAGCTTCTAATGAGAAATGAATGAGTTGATGTTATGGTTGGGATACCAGAGTATGATTTCAATGGTGACAGACAGAGAATGCAAAACATTGGATTATGGTTATATGGAGGACTTCAGGGAACTGAAAATGAACAGGAGGGAAATAAATTTTAGAGTGCAGCGGGAATATGATGTGATGTCATACTACTCACCAATGCCTCTATCTTGATGACTACTGGCAACCAACACTGTGATAAATGATTCACATGCACAGAAAAATGATACCAAATATTTAAAACGGTTATGAAAGATAAAATAATAATATCATGCATAGGCAAATCAGAAATAGAAACTAAAATTAGCTTTTTTTAAGAAGTGAAAAGTATTTGTCAGACCTGTGCAAGTCATGCCTGGTTTGTGTATTTCATTCACTGACATGCAAATGAGGGATTTAAAGTAAATGTACCTTGTTAAACAGACAAATGACACTGTGTATGGTCACTTTGCTACACATTTACATTGTGTAAGCTTTAAATGAATACACGTTGGCTAACTTGACCTCACACTATATCATCGCAACTTATCACAAAAAACTCACAATATCTCCACTTCTTATACTTGAGTACAATACTTTAGTTGGTTAGGTAGTTGTCCAGGTTGACAAAATCTTTTCTTTGTTAGTACTTTTAAACTTATTTCACAACACTTACATTTTATGAATAGTAGACGTCTATGGTTTTAACTACATATAGTTGTCAATTCAAATTATAAAGTGAAATGAAAGGTAGAATAATCAGATTGAAAATAGAGAAGAATGATATTATGCTGGTGCCAGTCACACAGGGGTTGACAAAATCTCAACATATTGTCCCATATCCTCTGCACTGTTTACTTTGTAGATGAAAACAACAGGATTGTATCACACAATACTGGTACTACAGTTTGGGCAAATGAAAGATACTTGATAACTGACATCAACATTTCTTAACCATACCTGGGAGGGACCCTCAAAAAAAGTACTACTAGTATCAAGTGCTCCTCTTTAAAGGTTTTGTACGGTGTTCTGATTTGCAGTTTTGTTCAAGGACAACATTCAACCAAGAAAAAATGAGGTCCTGAGACATAAAACATAGCAACAACTTGAACAAATCGAAATGAGGTAATTTCTTCAATTTTCTTACGTCACTGAGTAAAATCTTGCAAAGCCACTGATGGACTAAACTTTAGCCTTACTTTATGTTTGATTTTGATCCCTTTACACTTACAAAATCTACATTCAAACAATACAGGACGTAGATACTCTTTTCTAATTTCAAACTTTCCAAACATTCAAATATACAAGATTTTCCCCAAATATTTCATCATTTTACAAATTTAAATAGTATTCTTGCCTTGTTTTCTGCCTTGCTCCTGTTCTGCCATCTTTTTCTTTTTCCATTCATCAAATGAAGGAATGTGTTCTTCTTCTTGCACAATTTCTGTCTTCTCTTCTTCTTTTCTCACTTTCTGTGTCTTCTCTTCTTCTTTGCTTACTTTCGCTGTAACCACTTCTTCATCACCAGATTTTTCTTCTGTTTTTCTCCTACAATATACAAACAATGTTGATTTACGGAATATGGAGTGAGATTTCATCATGACAGCACCCTCACAGACCACTGTGGGGCAGTGGTAGGGTACCTGTCTCACTATCAGGATGGTGTGAGATTTCATCTTGACAACACCCTTACTGACCACCGTGGGGTAGTGGTTAGGGTACCTGTCTCACTATTAGGATGGAGTGAGATTTCATCTTGACAACACCCTCACACCAATCCTGAAGGAACTTCACTGGCTCCCCGTGTCTTACAGAATTCAGTTCAAAATCCTACTTCTCACATATAAATCAATACATGGACTCGCTCTTCATACCTGGCTGAACTCATTGAAGTCAACACCCCTAGCAGATCTCTCCGATCAAGTCTACAAACCACACTTAAGTTCCACGAACTCGGTTAAAATCATACGGTGACAGATCCTTCTCCTATTCCTCATCAATTCTATGGAACAAACTGCCAGCTCCTCTTCGATCAGCCTTGGACATTCGTACTTTCAGATCTCTGCTTAAGACTCATTTCTTCAAGAGAGCTTACCTGTGACCTAGTGTAAAGCGCCAGTGAACATTGCTGATGGATACTAGGCGCTATATAAATTATTTATCCTATCCTATCCTATCCTTACTGACCACCATGGGGTAGTGGTTAGGGTACCTGTCTCACTATTAGGATGGAGTGAGATTTCATCTTGACAACACCCTCACATATCACAGTAGGGCAGTGGTTAGGGTATTGGTCTCACAGTCAGGATGGCATGTGATTTCATCATAAAGTCTAAATTCAATACTTCACACTTCACAAACCCATAGATGTTGTACGTCCCACTGTAAATTAAATAAACCAGTATATATACTTTTCCACTGTATTTCAAATTTATATGAAGTTCTTATGATTGAAGCATAGATAGAGTGGAGAACAATACTGAGTCACTCAGAAGACAAATCAACTGATACTATATAGGGCTCAGCCTTGGTGTCGCGCCAGGGGTTAATATTGGCAATGTTATTTGTATTGATTTATGATAAAATAGATTAATTGTACGTTTGTATGACAACTATGCTCAGTTTCCCTCTGATGAAAGCAGTTCACGTACGTACACGACGTCAAACCCTACAGCAGTTGCAGGTAAAGATTTTCTGTAATGTGTAAAAATGTTGGACAAAAATCTGCAATTTTTACCATGATAACAGCCTATTGTGTCAAACAAGGGACGTATTATGCCATAATTATCATAGCAATGGTAACGGCACTGCCCACCTTCCACTTGCAAGCTGAAAACTGATATTATTGCAATGTAACATTCACAATTTTAAATAACACATCAAAAATTTTGAAAATACAAACAAACTGTATAATTGCCTCATAATTTCTGTTTCTACATGTAACAATATCAGATAAAGTAAGCAGTAAACATTAATGAAAGCTGAAATGCCTTCTGTAAAAGATATTGTATATTTATATAATGCCGGTAATTTTGATGTAGTTCACACTTGGATTTTCCTTTCAATTGCAATTTAACCCAATGGTGTCAATGTATTTCAACTTTATACCCTCCGTCAGTGCCTTCTTGCCTACACAACACGTAACAACTGTAGCCTCTCTAATCAAATTCAATCTCTCCAGTCAGTTAAGACAGCGCCCTCAAAGGCCAGATTACAGTGCCCTGTGAGATGATGGCAACAACCATCTGTCATAGAACCTTGACTACACATCTTAACAGTTTGGTAATGATTTAAGTAATTTGAAAACTTACTCTTCTGGAACATCTTCCACTTTATGTTCCGTGACTTCAGGTTCTTGCTTTGTACTTTCAATTTCTTTTTTCATTCTTTCCTCTTCTACAACTTGATCTTCTGGAAAACAAGGTCTGCAATAGACAGAAAGACTGGTAATACTGGCTGACTGAGATAAAACAGAAAACTAGATCAAGAATAAATAAATGATTTACTTCTTGTTCAAGATCAGGTTGATGTTGTACAAAGTTAGATTAAGGATGCTTCAAACATGAAATATCCTGAAAATGACTGACAATCACCGCTATCCCCTATACAGCATATCAAGCTTTGAGAACCAAGGACAAGGATCAGGACATCATCGGGGCAACCTCTTTGTGAACACTCTCAATTTCTTGCTTTTGGGAAATGCAGTAGAGTTCATGAAGCTCAGCTTTTTTAACAGTAATTCCCTCCTACTTTTGTCAGCAATATTTCCAGTAATTCATTGATTTTGAAAGTAAAATCTTTATCTCCTGCCATTTTAAAGATAAAGTCTTCAGCTTGTTTGGCATGTTTCACGACTGTTTTTGTCTCTGCAAAATTGATTTGTCCATGTTATTAATCTGACAATTATGATGAACCAGGATTCAAATGTCTCTCTCCACTAAAGGCAATAAAATCTTTGGACTTAATAACGTGAAAAACAAGACACAATAAAGACCAATAGCAAAATGTGACATGTTGTACAAAAAGTCGCACATATCAGTTGGTAAGCTTTGTTCTTTTTTTTAAAAAAACATGACACAAGCAAGCTCAGAGCGAGTTTTTCAATAGTCTATTTATTTTATTTTCTCATGGGTATTGTGCCCATAAGTCAATTTTATAGACTATTCATTAAAACATACCTGTCTATGTGTTGTGGCTCTTTTTCTGCATCAAGTTTTGAATCTGGAGTTGTGTTTTTCAGTTTTTCTTCATTTTCATGTGAAGTTTTGCTGATATTTTCCTCTGCCTCATTGCTGATATCTCTGGTTTTCTGTATGTATGAAATCAACTTAATAAATCAATATGTGAACAATAATTGAGAATTGTTACGGACTTAATTAATAAGTCAGATTTTATCTAAGATATTATGCAATCGGTTATCGCAATTACCATTAAGTACATTGGTCAAGACAGTTATCAACTGGTGCCACGATCAAGGAGTTTGTTTGTTGGTTACATCAATAAATTTTTCAAGTTAAGCATAAATCCCACTCTTTGTCATTTCAACGTCAGACTTTGATTTCAAAACTCATAAAATAGGGGATATATATATGACTTTTTGAGTGACTATTTAAAGTGCTTGCTTTGAATACTTTGTGTTTAACCTTATCACTAGCAAATGAAGTTATTTTTCTCTAACTGGGTTGATCTTTGGATTTTTCAAAAGAATTATAGCAACCTGTCAATTCATAAAGGCTTTGCCGCTACTACACACTTATTTTGAAGTCATGATTTACACAACATTCCTTTGATGTCTAGACCCTGGAAACTTTATCGTTCAACACTCTAGTTCCTAGATTAAATGACACAAAAACATATAAAGATACAGCTACACCCTTTGAAAGAAACCTACATTTTTGAAGTGACCCCTGAAAAGGATTGCAATGACCTTGGCCACTACTGTAAATAGGGTGCATATGGTAATTTTGATGACCTTGGCTGGTTTTGTAGCTATGTGTATGGCATTTTGCAAAGTGTACAAATTTGACAAATATTTAGACTATGTTGAGCTACAGAGTGAGGGCACTTGACTTCCAACAGTGACCTAGAAATCTAGACTACCTTATAATTCTGTTTGCTGAATGAAGTGATGTGGCATGTATAAAATCTACATTTGGTCTCTCTAAACTTGCGATGTCATCCACTTTGTCATACTAGCCTGATGATGTGGCCGCTAGTGAAATTCAAAACTTCTTCAGATCATTAGAAGTGACATATTGCAGTAAATTGTCTTCAAGTATTATCAATTGAAGACACTCTGAGACCTCACAATGGTATAACAAACACTCAATAACAACATTTTCATTATTTTCTCAGTCTATATCTTAAATTTAGGGTTTTCAATGTAAAGCTGTGAAATCTGTCAACATTAAAATTTGCAACATCTTTCTTCTGTACTTCCCTATTTCACATCTGAGCTGGGATCCACACACTTAGGTATATATAAATGGCTAAATTTATAGATAATATAGAGTTTCATATTTTATGTTTTCAATATAGATACATGGCTATTAAAAGGCATGTCAGCTACCTAAGCAATGTTGTATTAAAATTCACTTGTAACAAGGATTTTTTCTATACAAATATAATGAAATTCACTGAAACTTTGATGAGATATTCACAATAAAATGTGATGGTCAACATCCTTCAATTTATTTCCAAGTTTGTCTATTTCTACTAAGTTTGGCAGCTAAAGTTCAGGGAAAAATAGTAAAATTTCTCATTGCATTGAATTAAGGCAGTAGACAGTAAAAATCTGACGTCTTTCAGAACAAAGGAAAACTTAGTTATTAAATACAAAATTATTTCAAAACTTTCAGAAAAGTTCATTCATTTATATTCTTCAAACTCATGACAGTCAGAAGTTGCCAATTTTATAAATTTATTAATAATCTAGATATTTATACATACACTGCTGAGTGCTACATTGTTACCATATCAAGTGTTAAAGCCCTGTGCAGACTTTTATCCAAAAATCTAGCAACATATTTATATAACGATTGCAATTTCAAAGGAGAACTAAGACAGATACACCTCATAATCTTCTTAACACCACAGTTAATCTCGGATCCCCGGGCCTTTTCAACCCAGGGTTTAAGTGCGGAAAGCCATGCATGTGTCTGTTAATTAGCATTATAAATTGGATAGCTTTATCTGTGTAACAAAGAGATTAGTGATGTGTGCAAGTATTGTATCCAAATCAACCAAACTTGTATCACAGCTACTATCACTAGTAACAATACAGTGTACAGTGTCCAAGATTAAGTAATATCCATCAAAGACAATAGTTTGGTCTGCAAATTTTAGCCAAATATGCAAATAACATTTTGGAGGAAAAATATCCACAGGGGGCTCCGGCGGATTCAAAAATCATCCCTTTTAAAATTCACAGTATAAACTTTGGGAAGACATTGGCTGGGAAATTAAACAGATTGGTGAATTTTACTTACCTTGACCGAGTCACTGTCACTTGGTAGAACATCTTCCTTTGGTTCAACTGATTCCAACTGTTTTGTCATTGTTTCAGAAGATTCTAGATTATCCTGTTCTTGAGAGTTCTTTACATGAGCTTCAACTGGCTGACCAAGATCAATACTTGGATCCTTTGACAGGAAAAGAAACCATATGATAACAACACACAGTGGAGTATATGAAATACCAGTACAACATGATTCCAACATTGTTATAATGTGCGCACAGATGTTATGTGTGTGCACAAAAGAGAACTGGTATGATTATTTCAGTGTCACAGCATGGTTTTCAAAACTACTAAAGTTGAAATGTGGTTATAAATTAGTTGACCTAATTCATAAATGTACACGGTTACTGAGTGTTTGGTATACTGTCAATGTGCCGGTACATGCAAGAGGGCTGTACAATCAAATCCAGCTGAGACCAGTTTTAGAGTCTGTCGGTCTTCTGGTACACATACAGTGTGCCACGTAATCTCTTGGTTACTCTTTAACATTCTCCTCCACTTACATTTAAATGTCATTAGGTCAAGAGAGATGGTATAAATGAACTGTCATCAAAATTACACATTCGAGTTATAGAAATAGTGCTTCATGTACAGATTATGACAGATGTACGGTATATGTGCTGTACATAAATTTCAATGAGTGCAATGTTCAGTGGTTTAATCTCAATGGTTAAAACAACCATGTGTATGCTGTTGCAGGTTTCTTGCAAGTTCCCAATTTCCACTAGATTGTTGATAAATAGGTGTAGTGGAAATGGCTTTTCAACAAATTTCAATTCTATAAAGACGTGTCACATGATACCATGGCATTTATCCTTGAAAGTAAGTTTTCCTTGAAAAACAAATACGGTCAATTCTGAACCTTGAATTGCAAATATTGGAATGGTTGGCACTTAAAGGGGAAGTTCACCAAGGATGATTTTTACATATGTGCTAGCTTTGTGGTCACTTACCCCTGAAAAGCTATTTTCGCCATTTATAACTCGCAAGATTTTACAAAACCCGATAGAAATAGTACAGGAGGTTGCCCATGTAATTTGAATCATGGGAAAAAAGCGCCAAGCTTGGAGCTTGCATAATGTGATATGGAAGGGACCATTTTCCCATGGGTATGGCATTGTCCACTCATCCATGCTTAAACCAGTCTTTGCGTATTTACATAACTTTTGTTATACTGAGTATCCTTGCATCAAAGATGATTCACTTTTAAAAACTGTCCACTGTCAGATTTTGTGTTGCTGTTTACCACTGTGTTACTGTGAGTGGACAATGTGGGGGCCATACCCGTCCGGAGATGGTCCCTTCTATATCACATTATGCAAGCTCCAAGCTTGGAGCTTTTTTCCCATGATTCAAATTACATGGGCAACTTCCTGTACTATTTTATCGGTTTTTGTAAAAAATCTTGCAAGTTATAAATGGTGAAAATAGTTTTTCCTGGGTAAATGACCACAGAGCTACCACATATGTAAAAATAATCCTTGGTGAACTTCCCCTTTAACAAAATAGCATGCATTTTCTATAATGCAGGGATATATGGGGATCAAAAATAACATGGATGCAATGAAATATAACATACCGTACATTGTACAGTAAACACAGAAATGCAGCAGTGTATGAAACCAATGTCAAGTTCAAAAGGCTAATGAGAGTGCTACATGTATACTATGGTAGCATACATGTATAACCAAGGGGAAGCTCACCAAGGCTACATTTTACATACAACTTAAGCTGTATGTGCTAGCTTTAGGGTCACTTATTCCGGAAAAGCCATTGTTGCCATTTATAAATCATGTGACTTTTTACAAAAACGGATGAAAATAGTGGCAGAAGTTGCATTTTAGGGCTTCATCAACTCAACGTTTTTGAATCATGGGAAAAGAGCCCAAGCTTGGTGCTTTCATCACGTGATATGGCAGGGACCGTCCTTCTATGGGTATAGCATTGCCCACTCACTCACACACTCATACGAAAGAAAATAAAATTATATTTAAAACACATTCAAATCACTGGACATAGAAATCTTTTGATGACCTAATTTTCGATTGAAAGTTCGTATTTTTAATCTAGTAAATATTGTAAATACAGACAAAGAATGTCAAATTTAAACCAAGACTCAAAAACCATCAGATCAACATACATGTACATTGTACAGGACACTACATGTACATGTACATGTAGTGTATGACATAATGTTTGGGATAGTAAAATTGATATGAAACATGTAACTCCCTATCAGTACATGCATCTGTTGCAATGTTCAAATCTCAACAACACAGTAATGGAACTTTACAGACTAGCGGTTCACAACTTGAATGCCCCAAGCTGCTTGCTGAATGTGTTATCTACACTAAATCTACCTACAATATCCCTTGCATTGAACCGGTGTAGGTTCATGCACTGATATCTATTTACATGTAGTAACACTGTTCATGTGGCATTGAGAGACTTATATGTAGCGATATGTTCACACGGAAAATGTTACAAATAATACATCTACATGTATAATTACTATGTGCGATATAAACAACTGAATAACACACAGAATCTTATTGTAAGTGCTTTTTAATAAACAAAATGTATGCCTTGTTTGGCTACTGAACAATTTCTACAGATTGTTGTGAAAGTGGTTTCATCCAGCAAGATTGAGAGTAGAGAACACAATCAGCAAGCAGCTTTATGCAAGGAAAACCACAGGTCTCAGTCCATTGCTGTTTTCTGATGGGAACACTGCAACGGATATTGATAGGAGCTTGTATCAACTTTTCTATTCTAGACATTACATGTACAGTATGGAACAAGCTGGTCATAAATGTAAGCTGTGCTTCATAGTAAAGTGCTGTCAACACTTGCTATGGATCTGTAGCGCTACCAAACCCTTAACTGAGTCACTTGGGCTCTCTGCAGTAACACACAGCAAAGGGAGTGGCAGTGCTACAGATGATAACAGTGTCATTAGAATTTATCAGGACTAATTTGTTGTCAGTGCAATGTGGCCTTGCCTGTGGGCCTATTCAAGCAAAACCATCAATAGTGTGTCAGTGTCATAAAAGCCAGGACACAGAGATATTAGAAGCTACATGTAGGTCAACTAAAAACAGAGAGGGAGTCATCTTTGCTATCACAAACTTTGAAAGAATTTTTTTTCATCCATTACAGTCACACAGATTTGGAAAAATAGAATTTGAATATTTTGAACAAAATCATACATCTTGCCTATTTTAAAGTAAATATGAGTATTGTTCACCAAATTTTTCATTTGAAATACTTTCCTTTATTGTTAGAAAATTAATTTTCAGTGCATGTCTACACATACTTTGGTTTTGTTCTTGAGAGTCAAAACTTAGATATGTAAAATAGCTATGCTGTGCTTCACTGAGCATACAATGAAGCAGTGTTGTTTCAGTACTATGACACTTTGCTCCAATGATTAGACTTGAGGAGACTTGCATGACTTACTTGTTCTGAAGCAGCTTTGTTTGAAGCAGCTTTGTTTTCCACCGGAAGAGTGTCCGCAACTTCACCTTTGACCTCTTCTTTCTGTTTATCTTGTTTTTCATTGGTCGAAGCAGCCTCCTTTGACGACGTATCACAGAACCATTGGGGTACCAAGCTACAAACAAAGAACAAAGCCACAATTCAGGTCTGAAATACGGCTGTACAATGCAGTCATTGTACTGAGTTGAGGTCAGTTAGGTGTACAATCCTATCCATTCATATCATTTACACAAGGTGTTGTTTGATGCGTCTGTCTCAGCGTTACCTTGCCCAATACATTTTATCATTTCATTCCATTAGACACTGTGCTGCTGTTCAGTTTACCACTTGGATTTTGTGCTGGGACAATTTTTATCATTTAAAGAGCTTTGGAAACCATGGCAATACTTCATTGCAAAGCAACGGAAGAAATCATAGCTTAATACTGTTCATAAATACAACTTGGATGTATTAACCTACATGTACATGTACAGTGCATACGAAGGTATACATGTAATCCTGTTTTACTCTCACTGGTAATAGGTATGCTACCTCTACGGTTTGGGAAACACAAACAGGACTTCAAGTTACTTCATTTAGGAATTCTGATGGCTGATGTGGAGTATGTATGCAGGTATGTAGACAATCAGACAGGCATGAATGCTTCAGTGGTGCACAACATGACTGTAACACAACAGTTGTAGGAAGATAGCTGTGTACAAGTACAGATATATCAGAGTTGCTCCACCAGTCAAGACACAGACATACTCTACATGTAGCTGCTGTTTCTCTGTAAGTCTGAAGTCCGACTGATTCAATTCAATGGAAAGTGGCAAGATTGCACTGTGATAACTTAGGCAGCTTCTGAAATACTGAACAGGTGAAGCAGTGAGGTTGAATACAAATTGTTGTCGTCCCTGGCATACACAATGATGGGACATTGAACAAAGAGTTCAAGTAAAGAGAAAACATCAACCAACAAACAAACATGTGGCATTTGAAGAAAGTTTTTGATCTGTTCACTAAAGAAGAAGACTACGACAGTGAAAATCAACAAGATGTGTTACTGGAGCCACTGCAGAAGTTGAAACATAATATAAAACATTACGGTGCTAATGATGTCTTGGAAGAAAATCCTTTGAGAAAGTACAAACTCTGTGAAAAGTCCAAGGATCAATCCAAAATACAAACAGAAATTCTGGATGATTACCACATAGAAAATGAAGTCACTGATAAACCTAGTATCAGAAGAGTCCACTCCTGCATTCAGAATATATCAGCGGAACACGTGCCTGATGATAACTCCATAGTAGTACACGTTGATTTGCATATACCAGTGGAAGATAAACCAAAACAACTAGCAGTCAATAAACTTTCAGCGACAACAGATTTCCATGGCAACAGCTCTGGCAGTAGTATAAAGAGAAGAAAATTAGGAATTGTGCATCATGATCCTCTGCCAATATTTACAGAGCAAGACAATGAACAGACAGAGAAGAAAGTAAAAGCCGCAACAACAGCACGACTTGCACTCCTGAGTAACCCTAATGTACGCAGATCTCTTGATATATTTGGTCATAAACCACAAATTGGTGAAGAAATTCCAAGTGAGGATTCAAATGTTGCACAAGTGATTGATGGCCATGAACAAATCCCTCTACATATCATACACAGACGTGACAGCACAGCAGAGGATTCCCGAGGATTATTTCACTCAAGTCTCCGTCTGGAAAAGAAGGAATACACACACCCTCTACCACTGGAAAAATGTCCACAGCAGAAAAAGAGACAAACACGTCGTATGATCATGTTTACAAAGGATATGGTAATGCGGATGGAAATTCAAGCATTATTAGCAACAACATTGGCTGTGTGTCTATGGTTACCACCAGCTGTAACTTCAGTGACATTCAAACTTCACATGTGTGCATGTATTTTACTTATGACATGCTCATCAATTATGATTTCATTATTTTGTGTTTATTAATGAAACAGTTTCTGATTTGTTTCATAAAACATCTCTTGTGTTTATCTGGAAAGCATTCAAATGCAAGCTTTTGTTGACCAAAGTGATACTGTACAATGTAAGTGTACAAGACAGTGTATCATGCACGACGTTCAACAAAACCTGTTCCTGAGACAATATGGTTTAACCTGTTCACCCCCGAGTCCCTGTAAACAGGTCCACAATCACCATTGACAACAATTGGTTTGGGCTAAACCATGGTGGTGAAAGGGTTAATCACACCCTAGCACAGATGTATTATGCATGTTTACCTTATGCTTGGTTCAAACCCTTATCCTGCCAAGTTCATGTCACCATCAGGTCAAGCTGATATTGAATACCAGTATTAGCAACATACATGTAACAAGTCCGATATCTTGCATTTTAACAAAGATGTAAACATTTGCAGATAGGCCCCATAAACAGTGATACTGTAAATATGATTGTTATCAACTTGACCTGCTACAGATATGCTGTACTGGTGTATGTTCATGTCAAGTCGATGAAAATACATGATGGTTTTGGCACGATACTGCTTTTCATTTACCTGGCAAATGGCAGATAACAGACCTGATGGAAAATTGGTTTCAATACACATCCTTACAAACTCTCGATGAGATTATCAGAATACTAAATTTTGCAGTTGTTCTAAGTTGTATCATCTTATCCTTGGATAAACTACAAATTCTGATTCCCAAGCTGTTCTATCACATTGCAACAGAGTTATTTATGCAACAATTTGAATAGAGAAATAGAAAGTATGCTGACTTTTTATTTTGTCAAATAAGATAGGGTACTCGGTGTGATACAGCACAAAGATGATGTATGGCAAACTGTAACACACAAAGTAATCCAGGTTGAACGATCAACATAAACTTCAAATTGTTTCTAAAGAACATCATAATCACCATGGAAATGTACACATGTACATGTAAATAGTAATAGTTTATATAACTTTGTTACATGTATTAACCTTAACGCCATTCACATGTTTTCTTGCAAATACCAAGATTTGATTCAAAAATGAAACGTTTATATCCTAGGTTGTCTATTACAATGTACAATGCATGTTAGTAAAATATCATGATGTGCCAGTTTAAAAGTTGCTATTGGTATATATTAGGACTTGCAAGATGTCAAACCATTGTACAACAGTGTTTCTGTAGAACTGCACATGTATCGGAACAGCTTGGACCAGATAGATCAATACAATGCTGACACTGGGGGGTAATGCCCTACACTGTACAAGTGTTACATTTTGTTTTGAAATAAAGTTGTTGAGCTTTTTTGATGTGAAATTAAATGCTTGTAAAGACATTAAAATAATGATTGCTAATATCATTGTATGGCTGTAAAATTGTTAATTTGTGAACAGATAGAGCTGAAAACAAATAAGATAGGTACATATGTATGCATGTAACTGAATAAACAAATTATTGTTACTGCTAAAATGATATCAATAAATCATGACAGAGTATAATAAATTGACAACAATCAAAAATTAGATCCAGCGATCAAAAGTCATTTTGATTCACTTCATATCATTGGACTACAAGTCCATGTACACTCTACCATAAGAGTAAGACTCATATTTGACAAAGACTACACCAAATCCACAGTAAATTTGTGGTAAATTTTGTAATTTGGAAAATGAGGTTTTTCCTTTTTGTTAGTGTTGACAGAGCTGATGTGAGCTGTTAAACCTGAACCCATAGGTCACAATAAACGCAAAAACCTGAACTCCCTAGGTCACAATAAACGCAAAAACCTGAACTCCCTAGGTCACAATAAAGAGCGGCTAAACCTGAACTCCCTAGGTCACAATAAAGAGCTGCTTAACCTGAACCCCCTAGGTCACAATAAAGAGCTGCTAAACCTGAACCCCCTGGTTCACAATAAAGAGCTGCTAATACCTGAACCCTCTACATGTGGGTCAATCAGCATCTCTACATCCAGAACACACAACTACAGTACGTGCAATTCTTTAACAAGACACAATGCTTATACATTTGTTTAAAAGTAGACGCGTGTTTGTACATGTAAATCTTATATAATATGTAGGGTTTATATGTACAAAAACATGTCTATTTTTTAACAAACCAATTGTATGAATTTAGCAATGCCAATAAAACAAGACCACAAACAATGAAATCTATGTGAAAAGAAAGTCCAACTTCATGGAAAAAATTTACAATACATGTATATGTACAGTGAAAATACAAAGTGGAAGGTAATGAACAGCAATGCCTAGAACCCCCACCCCGAACCATTGACAAAGTATTGTTGACCATCTATCTATTTTCTTCACATGTATTTCATTTTATAACTACATCCTAAACAGATAGAGTTTACTCAATCTACAGGCACAGCTATATATACACATGTACATGTACATTGTAACTCTAATTTAAAACATGGACTTCATGGAAATGTTTGTTTGGACTAGTTTTTGTTTTCTTTTAATCTCACTTCACATGCAAACATTATGCCTCATGAAGCCATTACAAAATTTGTTGTGTTATCGTCAGAACATCACATTTTAAGTCCTTCACTAGCCACGCCCATGTCATCCTACATATCACAGCCCTTCATTAAAATGAATATTACAGTAGATAAAAAGTATCAATAAAATGAAATCAACATAATTTTAAAAATCTACGTGATTTATTACATTTTGAAATTGTTGTTACCACACATCTACATGTACATCTCTTGCTTGTGTGAGGTAACTTGATCACAATGATTAAAAGATTATACCATACACTTCAAAACTAATCACTTTATCTTACCTGTTTGCCCTTAAAGATCAGGATCAAAGGTCAACCACCTGAAACTACCACATAATCTTTTTGCTGTATTTTCAAGGATGCCGCAACATTGGCACTGTAGCCATTATCGGATAATCTAACTTCTAAGTTATATCTAATATTACAGTGGCGAGATGAGGACAAGCTGCCCAACTTGCTATTTTATCAGAAAGAATCGGATAAAATCGATAATATCATCTAACTTCTAAGTTAGAGTCTAACATTAGAGTGGAGTGATAAAACTATGTTTGACACCTGGTCCCTTCCCATCAGTCTAATATTAGACTCTTAGTTAGAATTTAGACAACATTATCAATTTATCCAATATCGACCTTATCAATAATACGATTTTCTAATTTAGACAACTTAATAGACTGAAATTATCCGATAATGAATCTAATGATGTCACACCTTCATGGTATTTTCAGTGGCCATCAGTGGCTGAAGCATCTTGAAAACTTTGAAAGAAATTGAGTTCAAGGCCAAACAACAATACATACAATGTAATAAAATTACCATACACTCTACTAATGACATTGTGAACATACATGTATGGGATTTCAATAGGGTTTCTGGCAAGTAAGGCAGTGAAAGTCATTTTAAAAGCTAGTTGTCCTTCCTGAACTCTGAACTCTGAAAATCTTTCTGAGTACTATCTAACAAGAAATGACTAACATGATATTTGAAGTTAAAATCAAGCAATCTACCAAAACACAGCAGTCATTTTAATATCCTGGTACCTGTATGGTTTGATTTGATCAACATCGTATGACAATATTTGCATTGTTCACAATTCATTAAACACCACACGCACTCAGTGTACCATAACATGACTCTGGCCTTATACCTAGCCCTGAAACCCTTCTCTACATTTTGCATCTCTAAGAGGAGCCCATTCTCATGAATGAAGAACTCACTTACTCACTTCTATGGTCATGTGAATTTTAATGGCAGACATATACATGTAATATGTCACCGAGTCTAATTTTGACAAAAAAAACATTCTGTATCACACAACATCTACAAAAACATTTGGTAGATTACTGAGTAAATTACATTTGAGCTAACATTTGCAAAATCAGATTACATTTTTTGGGAAGGATAATGCTATAACCTGTAAGATAGTTTTCTTTGACCTCAACGGTAACCCATGGTTATAGTAAGGTAATTATACTTCTTCATTTGCCTGCACACCATAAATCTATCGCGATCAAAACTTCTGTTTTCGATTAATTTGCAAACTCTTGGCTTAACCCCTGACAGCTTTTCTGTCAACATTTAATCTTGCATGTAACTTATCACAGTGTCAATCATTCTTCTTTGTCACTGAGCTGAAACATTTGACCATGACATGTCCCTGAACTACAGACCTGCTCCATCAACAGCGCCCTCTATGACTGATGCCCCCAAACAGTGAGCCACTTGCAGCCAATCCATAATGACAGGAAACTATGAACAGGCAACTATCAAATCAAACACTACAAAACAAATGGATAACTTATCACAATAAGTTACAGCAGGACACCCTAAAACATTCATAGATTTTCACTATATGTAACTTTTCTTGACCTTTCCATGAACTTTATATAGGGATAATTCAGGAATCAAAATTCTTGTCTGTATGGTTTATTAATCCTAGATGCAAAGTTAAACCATTGAGCTGAGAGAAGGCTGCCATGGTCTAACACCCTTTCATGTTAACACTGGTCCACTAAGCTCTTTTCACAGTTACATAAGACAAACCTCAGTCCTGTTCAGTCTATTGTGTTTATCAATGTATTTTGCAAGCTGCAAAATTAACATAGACTAGCAACAGTACAGTTTAGTTTTCACAAATTAATAATAGCTGTTGTCCTTAAACAATCGTTACACTGGATCAGCGTTCTTCCCAGAGTAATCATAGAGTGGTGGCCACCATTTTGGGGTAAACAATAGAAACTCATTACCCAAACAATTACATTGTTACGAAAATTTGCCGCTACTCTACCAGAAAATCCTGGGGTGAACACTGTGGACATCACCTTAGTTTAGCATCATCATTTCACCGTAAAAAAACAACCAATGCACACTTTCTCAAAATATGAACATGAATGAACAGAGAAAACTTACAAGGTACATGTACAAGTATTTTTAAAAGTTTTTAATATTTGAGGGAGCGCTGCACCCAACACAGCATATTTTACTCAAAATCACTTTTTCGCAACTATTCATTCAATTTTAATTAATTTGTTAACCCAAGATTAAAATATTAGTTGGGTTGACCTTTTAGCTTGTCAAGCAATCGTAAGTTGTGTGATAAAAAAGTTAATTTATGCAAAAGCATGCAAATTATTCAATTTCCTGGCTTCTCTTTTCTCCCAATTTCAAAATTTCGGAAGAATTTAACTCCACTCTGGCTGGGTCAAAATTTTCCGAAATTTTCAAATTATGTTCTTTAAATGCTATGTAACAAAACGACTATTTTGTTTGGCAATAAATTTCTTACATTTTGAATAAGAGGTATTTTAATATTGCTAATCATGTTGTTTAATCACTTTTTTTGAGTGTCAGTCTTTCAACCCATGCCATTTTAGAATGAGGATAGTCATTTTTTTTCCTACATATTCTCTTGTTTCAAGTGAAATATTACATTTCAGAAAGTAGTATCAAGATTTTGACTTAAACTAATTTCTATGATTTATACCAAAACTGAGGTTTATTACCCCAAATATACACCCCTTCATCCTTAAAGTAAACTATTGCAACCATATTAAAATTAAGATTCTCTGCTTTTTGAAAAATTACAGTATGAGAGGGTTTCCTTGTCATCTGAGATGAGAAATATTGCATTTAGACAGTAGAGGAGGGGGAAGCCCCTCTTCTGTCTATAGTGGACCTTATCTGAACATGAACTGCAGCCAAATTCTTTGTTTGAAGTTTGCAGTTTCTCAATTCAAACACTAAATGATACTATGAAAGTTTATTCATCTAACTGAAGACATGAGTATCTGCAACAAAATATAGAATTATTTTCAACAAACTTGATTCAAGAACCTGTAATCATGTTGAAAGAATGTGAAAAATAAAACCCTCAGCATAACTTACTTGTACACAGCATACATGTAAGTAAAGAAAGCCATGGCACAATTTCAAGAATAATCTCACAAACTGGATAAGAAAGCCATTATCAATATCTTCAAGATTATAACTGATAGCAATGTATCACGGTTTATTCTGTATATCACCAAAGATATTACATGTATCTGATTCATCAGTTTCTGAATTCCATTATGCAATTTACTCGGTCCCCATTGGACAGTTGCTTGCAAAAATACGCTCACAATTTTTAATGGGAAAGCCCCTTTCTCAATCAGAAAGGTACCCAATCATTTCTAGGTTCTATGCTAATATCAGGTATATATAATTGTACTTGATCATTTGTATAATAAAGACAGGTGTCACTATCAACATACATGTACAACTGTATGAATCCTCAAATCCTTGCATGTCTTGCAGGGGTTTCATTAAGAGCCGGCAGCCGGCGAAATTGACCGGTTACTCTCACGATTTCGCCGGCTACTTTTTCGGAAATTTGAACTCTTTCATAGCTAAAATATTGTTTACCTTCTGAAATGATACGCACAGGTTTCACAAGCTGTGTAATCAAACTTTTCAACGGCTTTTATGTGAAACAAAATTTAGAAGACGAGCGACTACTACGATCGCCTTGTACTACGATGGAGCACGGTCTTGCGTATACTGCCGCAATAAAAATCGGAATTGCAACGGACGATTCTATTGGCTACCTGAATTGCTGATTCCTATGTGGTGACTTTTATATACGCCAATGAAAACGGGCATACTACACCTGTCGGCCGTCGTTAGCTCGACTCAAAATGGTCGATGAACAAATGAAGACAGAAGCGATCGCAAGGTCAGGCTTCGCTGTACGATCCTCGGTTTTGAAGTTGACCAAGAAACAAGAGAAGGATAATTACGTGGATTTAAACTGTTTTCGAAGGCAATGACCTGTTTTTTTTCTCACGAAAAAACTTTCCGATTACAGTTCGAATTTTAGTAAGCCGACGTGCGTTGCACTGCGGTAGGCTTAAATGTGAATGTATATAACCAGCTGGACGTATGATATGTAGTGCTTTTCGGTCTATCGAAGCCAATAAGAATGTCGCCCAGAGTGGTTAAAATACGATAAAACCTCTAAATTCACTTCAAAAACGGTCGTCAGGTTAAGTCCAAATGTGAGTTTCTGAACGTACAAATTTCCATATCCTATATCAAGGTTCTTACTTTGCATACCCATATAGTCAAATAACCTTGAGGGTCTTTGATTCTATTTGCGAAATATGGTAATGATTGTCAGTTTTTATCATTATTGTTAATGATATAACATATATAAATTATCCTTTTTACCTCCCCAGTGGTATAAAAGTTCTTCATCTGCAGATTTTCATACCCACATCATGGATCTTAATTTTAAGCATAACATTATACATTAATGAAAAGTTTCTCATTTACTGTGCTTAAAATGTGAGTGTTTCATCCAGGATGGCATCAACAAAGGGGATTTTCCCCCTTTACCAGACAATTTCGGGAGCATTCACTAGTTCATGTGTTCTATTTGTACCTCCAAGGTGTGACTGGCACCATTTCATTGGGGGGGGGGAGTGGTCCCCCTTGACAAATAAAGTGGGAGTGCCAACATTTCAACGGAGGGGTAATCCCATATCGCCATGTCCAGATGTAACACAGTATAATATCATCAAATTTATATCATTAATAACAGTGAATTATTATAGTTTACCTCCTAAGAGCATAGAGGCTCTAAAGACTTCAGTTTTCTTTGTTCAAAATATCGTCAACATTACCACATTTTATCATTTTTAATTATGAATTATCATATTTAGGCCTAATCTCCCAGGAAAAACTGTAAAAGTGAATTTTAGCTCATTTTTCAGGGTTTCCGGCCTTCGGACCCTCCCCCAACGACGACCGCTTTGTGGTCATGGCAGCTGCAAGCCGCCTACTTTTCCATTCTGGCCCCTACTTCAAAACTTAATGAAACCCCTGTCTTGAATGCGCATGACATTTCCAGGATTTGATGACTTGACTGATGATTTGCTTATTGAACTGGCTAAAAGTTTTTTCTAATTTGTTAAAGAGATAATATCTGAAAGTGTGCCCAACATGCACAGATGTGTATAAACACTACAAATAAATGTCCACTATACAAATGTACATGTATATGCTGTACAGAAAGCTGCTACTCTCAGAAACTGCAAACTTTGATGTATGGTATGGTACTGTAATACTTTATTTGATACCATGGCCAAAGCAAAAACAATTGTGAAGTTCCATTTACCCCGGCCTACCCTAATTTTTACTTGCCGACACTAAAATTTTAAAGCTACACACACATGTACATGTACATGTACATGTACATGTAAACATGGCAGTGAAAACGAAAACCCTGTGAAATCAGGTGAAAGACAAATCCATAACAACTTCAGTGAGCTCTACCACGTCATTCACCGTTTCACACTACAAACAAGCAACAAAGCGCCATGCAATGTCCATAGCGTGTATTCAATTTCATTCAGCGAATACGATCATCGCAAAGAACAGTCTTTCCTGGCTGCTCTTACCGGTAGTTACCTGCAGAATTTTGAACAAATTTTAGAGGAATGTCATACAGGATTTTCTTGTTGTGCAAGCCACTATCCATCTGGTGTTTATATTGCTGGGTTGTTGTTTGAAGTGCAACATGTCAATATCATTGTTGCATGTACTGCGCCTTGGTTCAGCGTATAAAGAATTTCAACGTAAAATATATTCATTCAATTTGTGAGTGATTGCAAAAAGATTTAAAATTTCTAAAGCTTGAAAACATGAAGGCAACTACCGAGGCAAACATGTTTCCAGTTCTTCAAAGATTTGTTGTATTTTGCAATAATTTGCTGCCATTTTGGCTGACAAGACACAGCATTGATTAATACCATTCATCCAACTAAATCAGGAATTGTGAGGTTCTTTCAGTACAAACTTCAACAATATGAATTATTGTAGGTTTGTGTTTCAGCTCAAACAATCCAAAACTTTTTGGGGAGCGAGTCAGTATATTACTAATTAGTGAATTTCAACATTGCTGTTCCAGTACAGTAATCATACAGTACATGTACATGTACATGTAGTCATAACAAAACAGTACTTGTTGGTAATCAAATTTGAAAAGAATATATATAAAGTCACATCATTTGAACACATTTTACTGTTGCTCTGAAAGGTAATTTTACCGACTAACATGATTATACACCCTTGTCATTATGACAAATAGTCTCCATATCATAACTATTTGTACTTTAATATACACAGGTACAACTAACATTGATGCATCATTCTGGTGACCGTGACTGTGATGATCGCCTTGAAATATGGCTCAGTGAAGACATTTTCCATATTTACTGTCTGTCCATTGCCATAACTTAACACATCCAACAGATTGGGCTATACTTGTCGATTTTTATGTTCCACTATAAATTTTGAGCTTAACTACTCTACATGTACAAAACAGTTGTACAGCATTTTCACAAATCCTCTAATTATGCTAGGAGTTTATACACGGGTAGCCGTTTATGTTCAGTAGTTGGTGAAAGCAAATGTCACAAGTTTTTGTTTATTTACATGTACAGTGTACATTGTATGAGATCAAACTGACATTTGAATCATCATTTTATCCAATAAAACCTGAACATTAGTCATTGATAAATGATTCAATTTTCTGTAAAGGAATTGTGATGACGTAGTTCAGTGATGATGGCTGTCAAGCACGTACATGTACATGTACATACAATAGTATTGTGTTGTGATATATGGGTAAAAACACTATCCAATCCAAAATATATTGTACAATACACGTGTGTAATATGGGGACTATAAACCACTATATTGTTTTGAACGAGTGCTACACTTGAAAATTCAGAAATAAAATATGGCAAACTAAAAAATGTCAACCAACCTATCCTAGATTGTATTATTAAGATGCATGTAGTCAGATTGACCACACAGTTTTTATTTATACAGCCAGATTGACATTACATTCAACCACCATGCTGATTTGGAAAGATAAACCAAAGTGAACTATGGCACTGTATTGACATGATAATAGAGACACAGGTATTTGTATGGTTGAGTCGAAAGAGATATTTCCTTTACTTTGGTAAACTAAAACACAACAAAAGATACACTTTCTACTTAAATATTAATGATAGAACTATTACGGCATACCGGGTTGACTCAGCATCATTCAAACAATAAACGTACACGTACATGGCCATACCAATATTATGCAATATGGTTTGGTATACAAGATAATGCGTCATCATGGTCTCTGCAGATGTACATGTATTGTACAAAATGCAGCAGCAGTCTTTGTTTGTTCGTTTGTTTGTTTGTTGATATACACTATCATAAACAGATCGGCAAATTGCTCCATACAATATTACATAATGGTTACCCTACCACACAGAGTAACCATGATCACAAGGACAATGAGGACTTAAATCTAATCAGTAAAATCACCATGGATACAACATCTTGCAGATAATTGGTATCATTCAACTTTTCAATCTCCTATTGCTATGGATACCATGTACAACTTTGACAAACGATTCTGGAACAATCTTGATGATTATATAATTTCAACTATCTAAAAAAGAATGTGCCTCAGGGACAGACATTTGGACTCTAACATTTCTACAATTCTTTTCTGATGTACCGCTTGTGGGGGCTCACTTTAAAGCTCTTGGAGAAAGTTTAGTTTTTCGAAAATCTAAAATTTTATTTTACCCCACAGAGTTAACACAAGGACGGCAGCCATCTTGAATTTCAAATATCGCAAAATGTTGGGTAATTTGTATCGCTAGTTCCAAACTTTGCATGGTGACCCCTGACTTTTATTCTTGATTTGGTAAGAGAATGGTTGAAAGTTTTATTTAGGAAAGTTTAAGCGAAAGTTTAAGTCTTTCACTTTCGAGGTGCATACTACCTAAAACTGCACAAAAGACAGAAGCTGACTGAACAGCAAACTCACATGCAGGTACTGTAGAGTGTAAGTATCAGCACAAATTCCAAATCTACAAGTGCACTACAGTATACACATATTGACTGGCCATGAGGGCAACAGCATACGTCTGTACCCCGAGGGACTGTGAGTTACCCCCAAAAACAGACTGTTTCCCGAGGCCATAGGCCGAAGTAAACAGTCTGTTTTGGGGGTTACTCACAGGCCCGAGGGGTTAAAGATGTACATGTATGCTGTTGCCCTCATGGCCAGTCAATATGTGTTTTGTAACACACCTCCTCCGTAGCCATGCATAAGAACGTACTATACATAAAACTTGTCGCATGTACGCCTACAATATGTTGGAGTGTTTCAGTAAGAAAACGTTTTTCCCAAAAGGATCTGCAAAGCGTTCAATACACCGTTGATTATAGTTTTTGTCCGTATCGAGTCCTTGTTGGACACCAAAGCATTCAATTCTTCTTCAGAAAGTAGGATTAACCGAGAAATTTCTCGACTATCGTTTCGATCGGCCGCAGACGACATCTTTGTTTACATTC
This sequence comes from Ptychodera flava, assembly GCF_041260155.1. Taxonomy (NCBI): domain Eukaryota; kingdom Metazoa; phylum Hemichordata; class Enteropneusta; family Ptychoderidae; genus Ptychodera; species Ptychodera flava. The sequence goes on along the minus strand of NC_091943.1, from coordinate 10,223,118 downwards.
CGGTCCGCGTTCGCGTCAATGTCGTTTTTGACGTCAGCGGGCACCATTTTTCGGAACTGATGCCTGGCAGGCAACAGTTCAAACAAATGATGCCTGATGACGTCGTTTACGTGGATCATCACAAAAAGAACGCATCCCACGTGACTATCAATTGGTGAATTAGAATACAGACTGCGGATGAGGTGTGTTACAATACCTTCCGACCAATTCTCAAAGCAATTTTACCAGTACACACATACCGTACATGTACTGTACTACATGTAAGCAGTGTCTTGTTGAATTTTTGACCACTTTCATAGTTCATACATTGCAAGTACGGTAGTTCATTTTCACCACTTGGTATTGCTTACATTTAGCAAGTATAATCTGATTTCAATATACAAATTGCCATTTTATATGAAACCCAGGATACATCGATACAGCAGACATTTCAGTGATAAATTCAGCAGCTTGGAAAGTTGTCACAGCAGAATGATACTGAAGCAGACAAAAGCTTCCCACTGATCCCATTAGTAACACTATTATTATACCATACACATGGCACACACCAAACTGCCAAAATATGACTGATAGACAAGTCTAGCTACGTCAATAAAATGTTTCTACACACACTCTATGTCTACCAAAGTTTTTTGTGTCAATGAGCCAGATGATGTGTTCCCATACATTTACACATTAACTGGTAAATTACATATCACTGCAACATACAGTATATATGCAGGTATATCCTAGTTGAGACTGGGCACACTGACACCTCATTATTAGAATCATTACAGACATTTTACATTATCACACTCATAAACCTCTTCCATTTGTACTCCCTACACCAAAAGTTCCCGAAATTTCCACAGTGAAAACTTCAATGTTTCATGTTTTTCCTTCTAACACAGTCAAATCACATTGCATTTCCATACAAAGAATACACCTACCATATGTATAAAACCAGTAAATATCCATAAGAAAAATCCATTATCAAATTTTAAACATTCATTTACATGTAGCTTAAATGTTGCTTTTTCTCATCATCATTTACCTGGTACACAATCTACCCCTGTTACTTTGCTCTTATAGCTCTTATTTTGATTTTTGTGCACAAATTCACACAACTACCGGTACATGTACATGAATATGTACATGTATATACATGTACCAGGGCTCCATCTACATGAAGGAAATTTTTGACTTGCAATTGAAATATTGCCGCCACAAGTGAGTACCTAAAAACTATAAACAATTGAATGAATGCATCACAAAGGTATGAAACAGTGAAATTTTAAAAGACAATATGACTTATTTGTAATAACTGGAATCAAAAACATCTTTCCAGGGTAAGCAACAGGGGCATTAAAAGCCTAACACAGTCACACTACATCATGTAACATGTCAAACTTCCTCATTACCTACACTGTACATGTATTTCAACAGTTTTGTCATGTTTTGGGGAAGCTGCTAATCATGATTTCACACTGTCAGATTTTCAAACATTGTACTTCTGTTTTGGGGAAAATTGAGGTCTTGTTTTCACATTCTCTTTGTTGCCTCACTCAGAAAAGCCAGAAAGCAATATCTTCTTTCTCTGTGGCATTATCAAACTACCAGTACACGTGTACTACCACATCTGATTTTTCTTCAACGTGAATACATGTAAATCATTAGACTTTACAAACATTAACAATAGCCATTATAATGACATGTTACTGAAAATTAGCACAGAAACTACCTAGTAACACTGACACCTGTAGACTGGCTTGCATTGCATTGGATTTTTACAAATTTCTCATTTATGACATCCCTGATCTAAATATTTCTCCTTTATGACAACCCTAACCTAGGGAAGATTCTATTCATCCGTGAGAGTGGGTCGGAGGTACGGAGGCAAGCGGACGAATAGAATCTAGGCTATCCCTAACCTCAATATTTTGAACATTTATCCAAATAATAATGTACTCTCCATATCGAAAGTATCACTTGACATTTAGCAATTTGCTGGGCCTATCCAGGAATTTCAATTCTTGTGTGAAGGTTATCTTCACTAATTTACGGCTTGCTGAGCTGAACAAATACTTTTTGTCTCCTTTTGCATTATCAGGATGAGTTATGATTTTTACTTTTTGTTCAAACTCAAATGGGCAAAGTAGCAGCATTGTTTAATTGTTTGTAAAGTGCAACATTTAGCAGTGATATGAGTACTGTATCTGCATTATTGAAGCAGGGACTCTAGACAAGGGTCTATGATTGAAGAGAGACCCTAGACAAGAGTCTATGATTGAAGCATAGACCCTAGACAAGGGTCTATGATTGAAGCATGGACCCCAGATAAGGGTCAGGTATTTAAATTGGTCCCCTTTCCTTTTTTCGCCATCCCACTATACATAGTGTAACAACAGTATGATAACAATTACAGGTTTGTCAAGCAGATGCTGTAAGTATGGTCGCTGTGATTTCCCTGCCATTCTTGAAGCAAGTCACATCATTATAATAATGATTTATATTATTTATTTATATAAATTTCATAAAAAATGATCAAATGCCTGATCTGTGTTAAACGATACTTTCCATTGCAGATGTGCTGATCAGATATATGGTTCAACTTGTGCAATTTTCAGCACAACCATGGCTGTAACTATTGGTTTGCAAGAAATGAAGAGTGTAGCTTTGGCGTTGCATAGGTCCTATTGATTTGTACAGTTACTGTTTGAACATGTAAACAGCTTTGTGACAGATGACTGCAATGTGTGATCCAGACATATTACATAACACCTTTGATCTACTTTACCCATACATCAGTTACACGTACACAAAGTTCATTTCATCATAAACAAAACTTCAATTGTTGAAAAGTTCAATGATGTAATCTTTTCAAAAATTAAATGCAAGGGGATAGCTACAGATACCGGTAGATCTACATTGTACATGTACATGGCAATAGATATCATGATTTTTTCTGGTATATTCAAGCATACATGTAGCAATAGATCAACATGTATGCATTGTATAGCAATAGATGGACATCTACATGGATAGCAAATGATCTACATGTACAGTATGATAATAGAGAAGTGGAATTCAAATGATCAAATTAACAGGAGATGTTATGGCTGCCTGGCCATAGACTCTCAAGGATCTATGGCCTGGCAGATGCAAGTCAGACTACATGTATTGGTTAATTTATTCTTTACATGGACATATTTTTGGTGAACCAATCTTTCGCCTTTTCCATTGAAATTTCAATCCACTGGAACAGTTCACTTTCAAGCTAAACTAATCAGACATAGACATTGTGAATATAAGTAGACCATCATACATGTAAGAATTTAAAGGCATGGTTCAGGCGCCAGATTGTCTTGCCAGGAAATTTACTTACGGTTCTAGATTACAATTTCAATGGAAAACAAAAGGCTATGACACCTTCATAATCCTCTTACAGACTAGACAAAACTTGATCCCTGGGATCAAGTTCCCTACCTGTAAGGTATTACATCTTTTTCTGCCATATTTTCCAAATTAATATCATTAAAAAGTTACTTTTATGCCCTGAGATTAAAATAAAGATCTGATTACAGTTTTGAATATTTAGCCTACCAGTAATGCTGATCAGACACTAGCCAATACTGAAAACATTCAGGTAAATTGGTAAAGATACCTATATCACACATGAATACAATCAGAAATTTACCATAATACAAACTGTTCTGATGAGTTTGCTCTTGGACAATGGCATTTTTGCATCCATAATGTTGTTTGCCATTCTGTCTTGGTTCTATTACCAGGCAATTTTTGTAATTGCTTTTATTTCAGTCTACAAATAGATTCTGCAAGGGCAGACGGCATATTGAAATCCAAAAATAAAAGGAATGCTAACATAGCGTGACTTGTGGGTTGAAGTTAAAGAGTACATGTAACATCTACTCATGTTAAAGTATGGTGGTATCTGAGATAAAAAACTGAGTTCGGATAGAGAAATTTCACACAATCTTTGTGAAATGTAATTATTAATGACCAGTTACAAAAAGGAAATTATGTCAGGGTTTATTGCCAGGGGAAATCTGAAAATGTGGGAATCTTCCAAGCTTATTCTCCATTGAAATAATTATTTGTGATGTACCAAACTGAAACTTATGTACCCAAACTGAAACAAATTGTTGCAGATAGCAACTGTCTACAGCCAAACAAGTAAGGATTGGGCAATTTACCATCATTTGTGATAAAACATTACAATCTGACATCCTGTTTTGTTCTGCCGGTAGGGAGGTGTATTTATTCCAAGGATATTTAAAGGAGCAATTATTCCAACGGTAGGGATAGTACACTTGTTCCCAGGGTAGGGAAGGTACACTTGTTCTCAGGGTAGGGAAGGTGCATTTGTTCCAAGGGTAGGGAACGGCCATTTGTTCGACATAGATGAGTAACAACATAAAAAAATACAACCTGTTTTTGCTGTCTCACACTACGCTAATATTCAAATTTGCATTTATCCATTGTTCATTAAAATTGCAGAATAAATGAAACTTTTCATTCTGTATTTTAGGATGTGCATCTGCATTTTATTATTTTAAAAATGGAATAAGATAGCAATCATGTCATAAAGTACAATCTTTAGACAATGAACATTTTTACTTGCCAACTTTGCAATTCATCATCAAAAACACAAATGTTACTAAAAGAAATGGAAATAAGTCATGTTTTGGTGAATATTTTCTTTTGTGTCATAACAGTACTACTACTACAGAGTACTAGTGACACTAGTAGTACTGACCAGATAACACCACTTGTTTAAGTTGTTATATGGCCAGTACGTCTTTCAGAACAACCCATCGTCAATCAAATCGAGTGTTCTTTCTGTGATACAAGAGAGTTTCCAAATGCTCGACTAGCACATGAGCAGACGATAACAGTCTACATACAGCACATTGCCAGTATATTACGTCACTGATGGTAGTTCACGTGTATGTACAGACGTTTAACGTGACCATACACTGTTAGCTCGGCTGAGCTGAGATTGCCATCGAATGCATTATTACTAGTATATTCGATGCATGCAGTAAACGACTGCTTGCTTTTTTATGAAAAAGTGTCAGTAAATACAAAAGTAGTTTCGAGGCCGTTCCCACGGCTGTTTACGATCGATACTCGCAGACCACTGCAAGGCCGTGGGTTTGTTTTCGTTCTTGTATGACACTGAAGAGTTTGTTTAATATGTCCATGCACACGCCTGCCTGGCTGGATGGACGCTAGTATTCGGGCATAATCCCGTTGCGAGTTGCGAAAATTTGGCAAATAATTTTAAAATCTACTTCCTCTCCACTTTGCTCGTACTGAAAATTCTGGCATCCTTCGAAGGAAGTTCGTTATTCAAGTAAACTGAGGAAGGTCTGAGATTGAGCAGGACACTGCACAGACGACACTAAAGTGGTGGAAGGTAACGTGTATCGTGCACTTACCAAGCCAGTAGTAGCAGTGACAAAATAAAACAGCGCACCATCAGAAATTGTAAAGAGTAGTCCATTACACTCTATGTGACCATCATGCATACTTCACAACAAAATTAATTTGCAGGCCAGGTGAAGTTTGGACTCTGGCATTCTCGATTCCCGAGGAATTCTAAGGCTGACGTGGGGTTTCGGAAGTAACAACCAACGCGCATGCTGAACAGGAAGTCGCAGTACGCCCTCACGCGTCTCTCTGGACATTGTAAACAGTGAGAGTTGCACATAGGGGCTAGGGCCTAGTAGGGGGTTGATAAATATCTCTCAAGAGGGATAGCAATATTTTGCCGACATTGTGCTTTCGGAGCAAGCAGAGTATGCGCACCTTTCCCCAGAACTCTGTACTTTCTTTACCTGTCCATGATCTTAAAATGGTCGATCATAGTGAAGTGACTTCTTCCAAGTGTACTGTAGAGAAGTGCAGTGTTGTACATGTAACTATGCCAACATAATATACACGTAGTACCGATCTACACTAATCGTTTGACTGCTCTGCGAACCCGCGCGCCGGAAAACAGCAACTAAATTTAAACACTCACATATGGCGCTGTATCCGAGTGCAATGAATTTGGTGTTCGATCCTCAGGCTCATTAGGCCTATGCCTATTCTGTAAGAAGTTTACTCAACTTTTGAAAAATAGAAAGTCTGTATATTAGGCTACATCAATAATGAAATATAGGGCCTAAGCTTATGAGTACAAATCAGATCGTATTTAGGCCTACATGTACTTTCATCAGTTTTGCTTTTCGCACTTACAATTTTCAGGTTATGTTATTATATCTACATTAGTTTGGTCGTCTATAATATGGTTTACTGAAACTATGCTTATGTGACTACGCCATAGAAGGCGTCGGGGAAATTTTGATAGTTCTGCCCATTGATGGAGACCCAATACTAGTATAAACAGGGTTGATTTGATCAGACATCGTAAGTGTTATCAAATCCTGACATACCGACTTGATTTTTACTTTGATTGTCTCTAATCACACCCAGGTAATCTGTAGCCGCTGCCTTCAACGAAGAAGTCACGAGCTTTGCCTAAGCTTATAAATGATGGATTTGGGTGTTTTTTCCAAAAATAAAAATATGTCACGTAATCAGCGTCTAAAGTCCATCGGTAGCAGAACCATCTGTAAATCCTTCTCTTCCAGTGTGAATGAGTTTGTCGTCTTCTGAACTCTGCTTCGACCAACTCGTCTTAATGAACAAAGTATGTACGATTTAACTTAGGCCGGAGGTTACCGCACAAAAGGGTTTGTTGTGAGCGATTTTCATGTACGGCCGAACTGCTTTGATCAGCAGAAAAGAGACCATATGGTCTCTATTCAAACGCTAAAACGCTTCTAAATCATTCTTAACACGAAGGGGAACAGAAAATAAGGCAATTTGCTGTGCTGTACACAATTTTATCTAACATCCTGTAAGAATTTGGAGTTCTTCACTGATTTGCGTTGTCCTAATATCAACGATCATCGCCATCATCACTTTTTTACCAGGAAAAAACCCATTAACCACGGTTTCCAACATATGACGTTCCGAAATTATTTAACATCGACGACAAGCACTGAGCAAACGCGCTGAAAGCAAGCAGGTGTCACGCAGTCCACGGTTTGAATGAATAATGACGTCAAGCTGTTCCCCACTTTTCATAAATGATGATGTATTGAATTTATTTTGACAGCATACGGTACCTATACCCATATACTGCGTTCTCTGCAACTTAAATATGCCACAAGGTCTTGCTAAACTGTTTATTTTGTAAATAATACATAAAGCTGTACATATCATTCATTTTTATTTATTTTTGTTTGTCACAAAAGCCACATCAGTGAGACAACAAACGAAGTCTTTGCAGTACATTTCCAGTTCAACTAGCTCTAATAGCTAACGTTTCTGCACAGGCGAACTAGGAGTGAATTGTCTAAAAATATGATATTATTTTCGTAATTATTAAGAAGTACTCGAAAAAAAACCTGTACGTGTTTGTAATGTGTGTGACGAGAGTGTCCAATATACTGGAGGTATGTATAAAAAGGATAGCACTTCTAGTATTTTGGACGCCCGGCGTATTTCACACATAACTCATACACGTACTGTGATTTTATAGTGTGCAGCTACGAAGAAAGGAGGCTTGACTCCGGATAAAACACTAATTCGACATTAGTGATATCAATATTTTACAATTATGATTTAGAATGTTTAACAATGACGGAAATAATATCATATTTTTAGACTAATAACTCCCAGTTCGCCTGTGGTTTCTAGGGTGTGCAGACGTCGAATGTCCTCCTCAGAGCAGCGAAGGAATCAAAATTAGGAATGTCAACTGCAGCTGAAGGTATGAAATTCTGTCTATTCGCCGATTCAAAGATGAAGCATACAGAAATCTAAAAAAGAATCGCGTTGTCACTCTGGTAGTTACGTTGCAAGGCGTTTATTTCACTTCATTCTAGAACTTCTTCCGGTTTCTTTTTGTTATTTTTTTTCATCATGGTACAAGTCCAATGCACAATCCACTAGGAATCCCAAATTTTGTAATATATTGTATGCCTCACCAAACCAGTACTCCTTACATGTAAAAGGGTACCCAAAAAAGTTAACACCCCCTGTAATGATTTGGCGTTGCAGAATCAAGTGTGATTCTTCAATTGTGGTGCAAGCAAATATTTCGTTAGGGAGTCTTCAGTAATTACAGAGGGGAGGGTCTGGGGAAATGTGGGGAGAAGGTTACATTTTAGAATGTTTTGTAGCCTTGGTCATTGTCAGATATGACTAATTAGGGAGCTTTCAGTAATTACAGGGGGTGGGCCGGGGCAATTGGGGAAGGGTCACTTTTTAGAAAACAGTTCAAGGGGGGTCACTTTTTATAAACCTATCTTGGGGGGTCACTATTGACAGAAGCAGATTTTATGGCCAAAACTTTTATTGTCCATGTGATATTTATTTTCCTGAATAGGAAATCACCGACAAAATACGTACACATTATAGACCGCCATGCATAGTAAATTGACATTTCAGTGAAATTCCAAAATCAAATTTCTTGCACAATCGTGGACTTGTAACCGTTCTAGTCTAATCAAGGACAATAATCTTAATTATCAAGCATACATAAATGCACAGATTTGTCTATTTTTGTACTGAAAAAAATTATTCATAGTTTCATCATAGACCCCAATGCATAGTGAATCGACATTTCAGTGAAATTCCAAAATCAAAATTCTTACACTACCATTGACTTGTAACCACTCTAGTCTAATCAAGAACAATGATCTTAATAATCAAGCATACATAAATGCACAGATTTATCTAATTTTGTATTGGAAAAAACTATTCACAATTACATCATAGACACCATGGATAGTGAACCAACTTTGTAGATGAGATTCAGAAATCAATTTCTTGTACACAAATGTTCATTTTACTTCCCTATTCAAGCAAAGTATATTTAAATACATTATCAAACATATATAAAATACAGATGTAGCATGTTTTGTGGGGGTAAATTGTCAATAATTTGCCTGATAGACTCCATGTATTATGATTTGATATTTTTGGATGAAGCACTAAATCAGCCACATCTTGCCTTCTTATAATTGCACAAAATACGGTGACCCTCCCTCAAATGTATGAAATACCATATCTCTTCAAAAATTCTTGCGTGATAAATTGCGACTGTCCCTCCAAAAACACCAGCCCTCCCCTCTGTAATTTGTCCCTAACATAAAAATTGAACCAATTGTTATGTAAATTAGCTGATACTGTTTTAGTTATTCCTGGGGAGAATACCGCATTGTTTGGGGGGGGGGAGGGTCAAGTTTTAGAATGTCAGACAAGGGGGAGGGTCACATTTTAGATAGGAGGACGGGGAGGGTCACATTTTACGGTACAGGTGTGCGCGAAATTCCCCCCCCCCTGTAATTACAACACAGTGTATTTTACAAGTTTACTTTGTTTACTTATTGTAAAAGCCCTCTGTATTTTACGTTTGGTTACTTTCTGTACAGTTAAATGGGAAACAGATGATGCAAGCTTCACTTAAGGTTTTCCTGTTTTCCAGCCATAGATCACATTCCAATGATTATATAGCATTACCTTTTCTGCATAAATGTCACTATTACATTTTTTTTGTATATATTTTTTAAATATTACACCACTCTTGACATTCTGTACATAGTACGTCGTATTTCTATGGCAAATAAACATACAGTGTTCATAGTAAACATACAGTGTTCATTACTGAAAGCTCCCTTAGGTACCCTTTGAACATATGGAGACAGCAAAAGCCCCGGATGACTGCATGGGCTTCTTTTGCAAGAAGGCAACGCAAAACACCCTTCAATTGACCTTTGGCCGTATCTTTGCTCCGCCACTTCCACTGTGCTGGGCCATTTGGTCGGGAAGGCCGATCCGATGCAGGGATTGGCCCCGTTCTTTAGCATGTACATCGAATGGAAGCCAATAAACTAACGTGAAATCCATGCAATGTGAAGACCGTTCACATGTCTACATTTGCCAGGTGCCGCCAACGAAGCTGTTCGTGCGAAGTTTTTCAGCGGGCGGACAAATTTCAAAACTAACCAACGGGCGGGGAGAAAATATCGATATTTACTGTGGGCGGGGAAGAAATTTTATTACTTTCAGCGGGCGGGGAGAAAATTTTTGACAGTGGGCGCCGGAAAATAGGTAGAGGGAGGGCGGCGTGCTTAATAGAACTTGAGGAGAAATTAAGCGCCTAACTTAGAGGGGAGCAATGTTCCAAGGTATACTGCTAACTGCTCGCATGGTTTTGTGTTGATCTGGGTTGCCTAATGGGCATCTAGTTGGCAATGGAGAATTTCAGTAGTGGGGAGAGGGCAGCGGGGAGCTTGAATTGTTGTGGGGAGTGGGGAGCGGGCAGACTGTAGATACCGCAGGGCAGTGATCATCAATATTCAGTGGGAGGGCACATTTTCAGTGTATACCAGTGGGAGGGCAGTTACGAACAGCTCTCAATTTCCCTTCCAAATTTTAGGTCAGGATAAAAAATAAGAAAATCGGTATATCAGCCTTAAAAACATGTTATGTGATGATTTTGAAAAATTCATGAAATTTACCAGTTGGCGGCACCTGATTTGCGGAAAGACCGACTCCTGTCACAGTTGTTCATCTGTGGGGGCGCTTTATAACATGATAGACTCGACTGTTCAATAAACCAACAGAAACCCGAAGCTATGAAAACTCACAGCGTTACATTCAATGTAAGTCCTGTCCTTATGGCCATCGAATAAATTATTTTGATCTGTACCTACCAATACATTATGATTGCCGAAATCTGGCAACTTGTAATAATCTTGATAACGATATTCAGTCGTCTACTAGCACCACAGATTCAAAACAACTTTCTCATGTTGTCTTGGTCTTGTAACAGTAATGAAACAGTAAATTTCTCGATCAGATCGACTGAAAGACATTCAACACCTTGAGTATGCGTCATAGCAACGACACATGCACTCTCCCTATTGTTTTTAACTTTTTTTTCACTTTGTAGTGAAACAACCACATTACTGACCTATAGACAGAAAGCAAATTATAATTTCGGAAGATTAACGCAGTAGAGGTTGCGGTGATGCCGAAGAAATTCAAAGTTGGTTGGTAGTAAAAATGAATATTCTTGGTGCAATGCACAATACACCTGCACAGCATGAACAATTCCGGGACTTTCAAATTATTCTTGTCCAGCTTGATACAATCCTTGAAATGTTTCAGAATTTGATTGTCAAATCGCGAAATATAGAACAACGTGAGGAATTTTTTCATTAGTTTTGAGTCTGCCACGTACTGTAAAAAGTCATTGATTTTTTCAAACTCTCCATACGCTGAGTTCCATGGCTTCACTGACAGCCAAGCTTTGGAGATGTCTTTCCCGGAGAAAAGGATGCTGAACTGAGAAAAGATACATTATAAAGTGTTGACTTGTTGTGAGAAGATTGCTAAGTACTGACAAGTAACGAAGATTTGGTAGAGAGTGCACCAAGAAGGCAATGCAATACATGGACAGTAACCTACAGATCATTAGTCAATTATCAATGCACTAATCTTCTATTGTTGCCGATGCTCTGTCCATGTCGCGTTTCCAATGGCAACAACAAACTACTCTTTGACAAAAATCGACCAATTTTATTGATCTTTAGCGGGAAACAATTAGAGAACAAACTACGATTTGCTGAAAGGATCTCACAGCACCATGTTATGTCCTTGTCATTTGATGTCAGTCCCATGATATTTCGTAAAAACTTTTCCAACAACCGAAAAATCACTTTCTGGACTTTTTTAATGTTTCTTTTTCTTAATAAATGCTCTATTGTCGATATTTTAGGACATTTCAACTAACCACCTTAGCACAATTTTTTTATACTTTGAAACCTACCCTATTAAAATGGAATGATCCACCAGTGGTAGTGTCATAGAAATCGACAACACAGACAGTGGCAAAATGGTCGTACGGTAATGCGGTGCGGAGAGAAGGTGTGAACAGCCATAAAACGTAAGTACGTATAACATTTACAGTTTAGAGATAGCCACATTGTGCATCAGCAAACACGTCTTGTGAGTGAAGGAGCCATAGTATATAACATTACTTGAGGTCTTATTGATGTCGTGTTGATAGTCTTCCAGTCATCATTTGTGGTATCAATTCCTTTGCTTACAGGAACACAATCACTATGGTGCAGATACTGCCTTGGAGAAAGCCAGTCTTTTGAAGAGCACCGCATACATCTTCAGGATTCTTTCTAGAAAACTTCTGGCGTGCATTTTTTATGAAAATACCAGAGGGTATGACGTCATCACTCAAGCCGTGAAATTCGATGTCATCGTATTTAAGTAGAGAGGAAATACATATGTGTGTGTACACCAAAATTAAAAGATAAAGCGTACCCAGTCCGATTTCAGCAAGGATTGAAGTAGGAATGGCGCCCACACAAAATGCATTGAAACCAATTTGGACCGGAGATACTCCGCCGGCAAGCATACAAGAAGTGTGGGATTATATCGATTTCCAGTTACGAATGCTTAAAAACAAATTGATGACGAAGATTGAAAAAGTGTTCTACGGCAGTATTGATCCCATACAGTATCTGATCCATGTTGAAGAAGTGTTCAAACATAAACATCGGACCAAACGCGTGAAACAAGAAATTCCAAAACTTGCTTCACTCAGCGATGTCGAACAGCTGTGTCGAGTCACGGTTGCTGACGGTAAACGACCAGGACTTGGAGTCAGGGATGCTGGCTTCAGCAAGGATCTACGTGCGTACGCTGATAGTTTTAAGAAAACATTGAAGCAAGTAGATGAACTGTATGACGAAGTCCATGATTTATTTACGTTGCTTCACACATACTGCCGAAATTACCAATCCTTGGAAGGAGAATTTGATCTAAAGTGGGCAAGAGAAACCAATATTGAACTGAAAAATAACCTGAAGGGTATTTCTGAACTGCTAAGTAGTGCTAAGAATGGAATCAACACAAGACTCTACAGTTCCGAGAAGTTTTCACTTGAAGTCGCTGAAACGTGCGACTGTCGACGGTATCCAATCCTTCGACTGTTCCCCGATATTTTTCAGAAATTCCATATATGTTTGCAAATGATAGGAAAATGGAGAGCATACGATCAGATTTACTTAGAAGACGTCCAGTTCAAGTTAATACGAATAAAGCGCCTCCTTCGTCTTAAACAAGAAGAATACACTAACTTAGAACTTGAGCATGGCAATATTTTGGGTAATATTGTCGAGAAACGAGTTCGCGTCAAGTTAAAAGAAGTAAATGAACGTATCAAATTAATAGATAACGAAATCTCGCGACTTCACGCCAGAAGAAAGTCAATGCTAGGCGAGAAGGGGGAGACAGAACAAACGATACTGGATAAAAAGAGACTTGTGTACTTCGATCGTGAAACCAGGGACAACAAACGAGACGTGGAGGTACTATCGAAAAAAATGAAATCGCTGGCGAAAGGGGTCAAGTTGAATGAGAAAGAGGTGGGCGTCAAAGAGGAAGAAAGACGAGAATTTGAATCCGAACTTGACCGACTTCGTCGCATGGTGTCTAGATCTAATCAACTGGCCTTTGAAAGAACGGAACTAGTTAAAGAAATGGACATACTGACAGAGAAAGTTCAGGAATTGGAAAGTATACTGCTGAGAAAAACAGACAGAAACAAACTTTCTGATGCCTATGACAAAGCTCATGATAAAATTTAGCGTCTAATAGTTACACGCAAAGAGTCTATGCAAGATTGGCCTAGAGCACATTGTCGAACTACAGTCACTGTGAAAACATAATTTAGATGAAACAATTCTTAGTAGAATATTTATAATGTAGTAACCATGAAAGTTACTTTTCTTAGATTGGTGAGATATATTCCTGTATTATTTTACCTTGCCGTATAGTACAAGGACATGTATGGTACCGTAGAAGTCATGAATTTATCATTAATCGTTTATGTAAAGTAAGTGAAATTTTTACTTTTCATTTTAAAATACAGATTTCAAACTTCGATCAGATTGATATTGTAATTGTAGCTTAAATATGCCGTATATCTATAATTTTTTCTCAAAAATGATATCGCATTGTATGAAAAGAAATGAGATATCCATAAAACTTGAGAATTATTGAAATCTTGTCATTAATCAGAAGTATCGTTTTCTTAATGCTATAAAGATCTACCCATACTTTACAAGATCTGCCCATATTTTAGAATGTCTGCCCATGCTTAAGATGATCTACCAATATGTTAGCACCTAAAAGATGACAGAATAGCTTATATTTCATTGATCACGACTTCCATTCAAAGTAAGAAATGATTCGTGTGATTTCCTAAACTTGCGAAAATAATTGCGGTTAAAAATCACTGTAATCGGACATTAGAGGTCAATAACCTGAAAACGCGATTTCCAGGGGTTACTTGTCTCCCCTATCGAGCTGTATCGGTCACAGAAATCATGAACATGTCACTCGTTTGCTGTTTTCTAATGATAATGACGTCATGATAAAACACGACACTATCTAATGCATTGCGTATTGCGTATTCATTTCAGGTAATGAATGCTTTCATGTCACATGATTTGTTCCTACATTCTAATCATAGATATTAAGTAAATCTACCAAGTGATCTTTTTCCTTTGTATGTAGTGACTTATCTACACGCTGCTAGCAATATAACCAGTCTGATTCTAATCAGATAGCGTGTCTGCTTATTTTTGTCTACTTTCATGTAACTGTGTTTGCTTCCTTTCGAGGACCATCCGACGAAAAAACAAATAACGAAACAACGGGTTAGCTGACAAACCAATCCCTACATTTGATTAGTGACATTACTGTAGCAACAGTGTGCATCGGGTTAATAATCTGTGTCTGTTTTCATAGTCTGTTTCACTTCTGTGCCGCACAACTTGGTTTTCTTTTGTACAAAAACCATGAACTGTAATTGTGGTATCCATCTCAACTAACGATATTCAGCACAAATGTGTGAAGAACGAAACTTGCATAGAGAGATATTGAAACAGCTGTCAGTTGTAGAACACAAATTATGTTTCATGAATACTTATTCTTGTAAAGCGTTATCCTGATAGTGACAGTAGTAAAATGTTAGAAATGCTACCACTGGTATTAGCATTGTTCTCCGCGACATTTCTGATCATGGCAGTGCTGTGCTTACGAAAACTGCGCAGCCAGTGGCAAAAATGTGAAAAGGAAGAAAACTAGAGATCTGAAGTATACTTGTAGAAAGTGAAGTGAAGTGAAAAATGTCAATATCCGATTACTGGCTGCCATCTTGAAAATCTCATAGAAATATTGAAACTTTCATGCGAAGATTTCTGCAAATTAGATTTTGATATTTGAGCTTTCTGGATTAATTCTACTGCAATTGAAATTTTTTGTTTAATTTGAATGCTTTTCATAACGAGGTCATGCAATGTCAATAAAGTGAGAGGCGTGCCTCTATTCATTACCACATGTGTACAAGGAATATATTAAGTTGGGTCGCTGAATAAGTTCTTCGTTCCAACTTAAATTGGACCACCTACGTACAGTTTTAAAGAAAATATGAGACATCCTGTGCATCGTTGGTGAAAATTTCAAAAAGTATGATAAACTTCTCCTCTGCATTTATCAAGACTTCGTAATAGAAGAGCATCTGCCATGGGGCTTCAGTGCTACATTCATACCCTGTCCAAGTCTTATACACTAGTGCAATATACTGTTGTCTTGCTCAAACACTGTTCCCCTCCCATATACTAATGCAGGATACTATTAAGGAATTGAAGCTATAAATTGGATAATGTTCTTTGTAATACAAACATACAATACTGTACAGGTTATCCACATAGAATTAAAATAGACTAGTTATAATTCTTGTTGAAGTGATCGTTGTTCGATCGTACATGCACACGCGACAAGATTAAAGTTGTCTCTGCTATGAAATTCATTGGGGTTCTTGAGACAAACGAATTGCCTTCAAATTCAAAAACGACCATGCACCTTATAAACTCCAGCCTGTAACTGTTCCTTTTTAAACACTGATTGACACTAAAATTGACCTTGTTTTATAGAAAGTACTGTCAGTGTGAACAGAGCTTGATCGGTCATGTTCCACAAACTAGACAAAGTACAGCATGTACAGTTAGTGAGCTCAAGGTAGACTTGCTCCAAGTCTGCGGGCATATACACTAGTACAGAAATTTGCGAGAAATGGACACTTTCTCGGTGTATTGCGAGAAGTAAGCGAGAATACATACTTTCTCGCGATCAAGCTGCGAGAACTGTGCTTTCTCGCATACATCTGCGAGAAATTGAATTCTCGCAATCAATCAGCGAGAACTATGTTTTCTCGCTCTGCATCTGCGAGAAATTGTGAAATTTTTGTGAAATGCTTACACAGCTGAATACAATTTCTCGCAGACGCAGAGTGAGAAAACAAATTTCTCGCTGATTGATTGCGAGAATTCAGTTTCTCGCAGATGCTGAGCGAGAAAACACAGTTCTCGCCAGCTGATTGCGAGTAAATTAAATTCTCGCTAAGTTATTGCGAGAAAGTATGTATTCTCGCTTACTTCTCGCAAAAAGCGAGAAAGTGTCCATTTCTCGCAAATTTCTCGCAAATTTCTGTACTAGTGAGAAGTATCAAAAGATATACTGAACTGAAGGCAGATTGTCTAAGTGGTAGGTTGTTGCATGGATCGTGGGGTGAATGCCTTGGCTTGGCCAGCCAGTAATGCAGCTGCCGAGAAAAGCCAGGCTACTGGGGGACAGTCTAGCCCAAGGTATTGTCGAACCGTAATTTAGCGGACTCTAAAGTTCAAGAGTAAATACAGCATAACAGACAGAGTACATTACAGAGACAATGGCAGCAATGACCTTTATAAAATTTTGTTATTTTGACACAAGAGGGCAATTGCAATGCATTTACCCCTTTTCTTTCTTAGGTTTGTTCAGGTGCCACAGTGGTTTTGAGGGACTGTGCACACAACCATAGACCCCAGAGAATTTCTCCAAGGTCTATGACACAACTCACGGTGTACAAGGAGCGATGTTATCGTGACAAAGAAATGTAGTCTGACTAAATTCACATGTCAACAACAACATCGAATATTACACTCACACATAGACTGTGTCGATAAGTTGAACCCGTCCCTTTGACATCATCAAAGAAGCAGACAGGAAGCCGTGTTTTACAGATAATGATAATAAGATGAAAAGCATCAGAAGTTTGAGCTAATGGAGCTTTAATCAGCAAAGTCACGTGACTATTTAATTGGTGTTTGCAAATAGATTACAGCATCGTTGGCGAACTATTGTACTCAATTGAAAACAATTAGTCTCAATGATTTGGCACGATTCATACAATAAATCGTAAAGAACCGTCGATAATGTTTATTCGCCGCTGAAACTGATTCAAACAGTGTTTCAAATCAAAACTTGTTTCTGTTGAAATTGTGTACCTTGACCTCTGTGAAATATTTGAAACATACAACAATTTGAGGCGTGAAGAAATTGAACAGATAGTATCTGACGAGGAAATTTTACATGTCTAGGGATCTTAAGTCACAGAAAAGTACTCAAACAGTCCCTAACTCATTTGGTTGATTGCAGTGAAATTTACACATTAAAGGAATCTATTTGATGATGCAAATCTATAACACTCTATAATATGTTTAATTTTCAGCTGAATTTATTTTGATATATCTTGAATCTGAAGTAGTTGTGAAATAAAAGGCTGAAAGATATCATACGCGTAACTCAAATTTAACCAAGATAATTAATAGGGTATGTTTCCGTCTGCATGTAGTCAGTACATGTAATTTATTAAAACAAGAACTTTAAGAAAGAGAACTTTGAGAACATTTCGATTCCAGACAGACTTTCATCATTACAAAAGTAACATAGAACAAAATGAGAAAAAGCCATGAAATTATGCAGATATACGAAGAGACTTCTACAACAAAAACATCATTAACAAAGAAATCTACTTGACACAATCAATGTGCCATTTTTACCAAACTTTGGAAATGCAAATTTCCGGATGTGTTCTCAGTTCTGCATTTTCACTCTCAGACATTCTCCAAAGTTGAAGATACCTTTCAAGAATCATCATATCACGTTTAAATGTGTACAAGCTAGTGTGTTGATGTCACATGTTTCTTCAGTGCAGTTTTACAAAATAGGTTTTTTTAGTTTTGTGTAAATATTAGTTTGCATGTAATTGGCAGGACAGGCACTGATATATTGCGTAAGTCTATGGGATAATGTGTTGTCACATAGCAGTAATAATTGATACGTAAGCCTGTTGGATAATACGTTTTCACAAAGCGGCAATAACTGTTACGTAAGCCTATTGGATAATGTGTTGTCACATAGCAGCAATAACTGTTACGTAAGCCTATAGGATAATGTGTTGTCACATAGCAGAAATAACTGTTACGTAAGCCTAGCAGCAATAATTAATACGTAAGCCTATAGGACAATGTGTTGTTACATAGCAGAAATAATTAATACGTAAGCGTATTGGATAATCTGTTGTTACAGCAGAAATAACTGTTACGTAAGCATATCGGATAATGTGTTGTCACATAGTAGAAATAACTGTTACGTTTATGATAATAGCGTTTTCATGTAGCGTGTGGGATTTTCAGCTGAACAGAGGTCAATTGGATCTTCAGATGACGTCACCGAGACTTCTACATGGATCTCGGGTTAACAATGGTTGAGTAATTCTTGGTTGGCGCAGTTCATTCCATTTGCCCTTCAGAAATAAGAGAAATGAATGCCTAAGTTTTAACATGGTTAAAGCAAAAATCACAACATAAATCTAAAAGTTGAAAATAGAGAGAGACACAAATTATCGAACTCTGCACGTTAATGAGAAGTCAAGAAGCAGAGATTACCGTTAAAGTTTCTACATTGGAATACTATGGGAAAATAGATCTTCACGAACACGTCCATCAGGCACAAATTCCTAATGATGAAGACTGTCTTAGTTTATAAATGTTCTCTCACCTGCAATGGAGATCCCGAGTGATCTAAACACATCATCTCAATGGAACCTGTCCTGAAAACTCTCTGCAAAATAAATGAGATCGTTCGGGACCATGTGATGAGTTTATAGTTCAAGGCTACTCCTCCGCCAGGAACCAATGGCATACCAGCATTTCTGACAAGATAAAGATATTCATTACATAAACACGTTAGCATTTATTGCTATTTTTATTTTTAGCTCTTCAGTGACAATGTAACCTTTTATCAAGATATACTCTGGAAACGATTTCAATAAAATATTATCATAATCATTAAAATAATGATCACTCTAAGCCGTTTACCCGGATTTGATCAATTTTAAAAATCAGCACATATTTGCAGGATATCTTGGTTTTCACGAAATCTGTGTTTGACATTCTCTTGCCTTGGATTAAAGTGTTCACACACAATTAAATTCACGAATACATTTTATACACATGAATCAAACATTAACGCTTTATTATAATCGCTTGTGGTTGAGTCTACGGCGGACAGCCCCTGTGAACAAAAATATTATTTTATCATGTATCATTAGGGCTGCCCGCCGTACACCAAACAAAATGCGAACTGTGCGCACGCGCTGTGTCGTCTGCAACTTGAAAAACTACAGAGACGCGAGACAAGTCGTTGCTAGGTAACTGACCACACACTGTTCAAGACGTACGTACCTGTACATGTATGTGAAGAATCTATTCACGGCCCGTTTAGAAAGCGAACTTTTACACACTTCAAGCTCCGTGCGTGGATAATAATGGATATAATTGAGACACATTTCATCCTTTATTCCAAAACCACCCTTTAAATACAAAAACAATTCATAGATCTTTCAGGGCGTTTATTCAGTAACTTTCGATGAACAAGAATTCTCTTTGTCTGGAACCTCTACATACGGTATAGCACCAAAACTTATATGTTTTGATACCACACCATAACTTCGGCTAGGTTCCAGGCAAGAAGTCTATGGAATTTACCGAAATAGAAATAAAACAAAGAAAAAGTTTTCCTGGGATGAATGAGAGATGGTACTAATTCTACGTTCTTGAAATAATTCTACAGTAATAACTTTGCAGTCAGGTATGGTTGTTTCGGGATTACGTAGTAAAAGCGATGTCAAATTTTGGGAAGAAAAGAGCTGCAATAGGAAACTGCGCTTTGAAAATTAGAAATATCCGAAAAATTCTCCATGGCAATCAACAAATTGACTTACCAATGTCACGTTGCTTCTATCCATAGTATTGTAACGACATCCTGTAATCAAAAGGTCTCCCTGTAAGAAGTTGAAAATTTTGAGTTAATTAACTTTTCGTCACAACATAATCTCTGTAAATTTTAGTCTAGATCTCATTGAAAATCGTTGCCTGTTGACCCGTCGGCTAGTTGCTCTCTTAACAACCTACCTTACCGGGGCTGAAGTTTTCAAGTTATGACGGCTAAATTTCTAGACCTCGGAATACTTCACGCTACATGAAATGAGTTACGGGTATGTTCTACTATCTGTTCATCTGGGGTTTTTTTTGTTGAATGAATTTAACGAAAACTGTGGTAAGTAATTTTTTTGCTTAAATTTGAAAAAATTGAACTTACCGGTAGTACTGTTACTTGTTCTTTCAACAGCCTTATTTCCTACCAAATAAATAAAGTACACATGCAATACGAACCGCATTATCTTCTCGTTTTATGTGATACAGACAGTACAACTGGAATGGGGACGCAGTATTTTAACACTTTCAAGATGGTGAACATATATCACGTTTTGAATGGTATAAAATTGAAAAAAAAATGAAGTAATTAAGTTCACAGACGTCGACTTTGTCAGTTGAATTGAATGGAATGAGAAGATGCTAAGACATGCGATTAATTCTAAATAAGATATTGTTAGTTTTCTTGATTTGGTTTTAAAAACAGTGACACTTTGTCAAGACTGAAATCGAGGTTATTTTACCACTTTGCAATACAAAATGATATTTCTGATCATGTGATTGCTTGAAGCTTACCTGGAAATGTGAGCTGTAATGGAAGTCTTGGTTTAATGTAGGTAACTCGATCCCGTCTCTGACATGTTTAGTGAACACTCCGACTCCAGTGAGATGAGTGTGAAGTTGTGAAGCAAACACCTTGATACCATCTTCAGGTAAACCCTAGGCATCAGAGATCAAATGACGTCACATTAATGGGCATTGGAATACATACATACATACATACATACATACATACATACATACATACATACATACATACATACATACATACATACATACATACATACATACATACACAGACAGTCATTATTAATGACACTGTTCCTACCTCGTTAGTGCACTCAGGAGTACAGAAACCATTCAACAAAAACCCGGCGTTCTGAGGCGGTATAGCCATCTTTGGTGTGTAAATCAGCCCCAGTTCCATTATACCAGCATCCTGAGGGCGCAGTGTTGGCGTGTAGTAGAAACGAATTCCAGAATGATCGATGATGCCTGAGAAGAATCGACGTCACAAATTTGTTGATCAATTCACCTTGTTAATGATTAAACTGAAGAGATAAACGCTACATGGAAGTAAATTCTGAGTTGACATACCTGCTTTTTGTTCAAGATTGTTATAATGAACTTCGAGGACGACAAATTTTGGGAAATTGTCACCTCCGAGAGGAACACCGGCTTCCTTTGGATATGAGAAAGGCTGTAGAGACGAAAAGAATATTAATCGAGAATTAATCACAGGTGTTGCCTGGTAACGTTTTACTCAAAACTGCAGATAATGAACATTGTGATGAATTTTATAGCTGCACATGAGTTGATAGGCAGCTTACAATGACAATCTTTGTACAGTAAAACGGACATAGTCCGTGGGCTAGAGGGGGTCTACGTGCACCCCCCCCCCCACAGGATAACAAACCTGTATTTTTCAGAACCCTTGGGATCCCTAGAATACGAAATGGAATTTTAACAGAAAAATATAGGGACGCAATAGCTGTTATGGTCATGTTTTGAAGGGTACCGCAAAATCACGATTTTCCAAGCCAAATGCATTTTCGTCAAATCTGTCTTCTTGTAAGTCATGTGCTGAGCTCATTTTTAACATAACCTCACTTGTTTGGTATCATTAGAAAGGGAATTTATTCCTCTTTAAGATGACATATTGCACTATGCAATATCTTCTACAGTTGTTGTCAAATATAACCAAAACTTACCCCTTACCCAAATTTAACATTACAAATAACAGAAAATCTCAAATTCTGCCAATTTTTAGCTAGGCATAATAAAAAATGCAATGCTTTGTCTGAAATCTGTTTTATTTGATACATGGACATGTCAGAAATATGAAATAGACTTTTAACAGCAAAAATATTGGGAATCTACAGCTGTAACAGTCATATTTTGAAGGGTACCGCAAAATAATAGTGTAGCAGATTTGCATGCATTTTTGTTAAAACTGTCTTTCTATAAGTTATCTGCTGAGCTTGTTTTTGAATAT
Source organism: Ptychodera flava (assembly GCF_041260155.1). Classification (NCBI taxonomy): domain Eukaryota; kingdom Metazoa; phylum Hemichordata; class Enteropneusta; family Ptychoderidae; genus Ptychodera; species Ptychodera flava. Next base: position 10,200,600 of record NC_091943.1, on the reverse strand, counting down.
AACCTGGCTTGTTAGGTACCATTAGAAAGATAATTTACTAGTCTTTAAAATGACATATTGTAACATGCAATATCTTCTATAGTTTTCATGATATATAGCCAAAATTACCCCATACCCCAAAGTTTACATTGAAAATTTCAGTCATAGCGAAAACCAAATTCTACCATTTTTTAGCTTGACACAAAAAATCGGGCCGTTTTTGCTATTAAATCTATTTTATTTGTTACAGGGACATATCAGAAATATGAAATAGACTTTTAACAGCAAAAATATTGGGAATCTACAGCTGTAACAGTCATATTTTGAAGGGTACCGCAAAATCATAGTGTAGCAGATTTGCATGCATTTTTGTTAAAACTGTCTTTCTATAAGTTATCTGCTGAGCTTGTTTTGAATATAACCTGGCTTGTTAGGTATCATTAGAAAGATAATTTACTAATCTTTAGAATGACATATTGTAACATGCAATATCTTCTATAGTTTTCATGATATATAACCAAAACTTACCCCATACCCCAAAGTTTACATTGAAAATTTCAGTCATAGCTAAAACCAAATTCTACCATTTTTTTACCTAGACATATAAAATCTGGCCGTTTTTGCTATTAAATCTATTTTATTTGGTACAGGAACATGTAAGAAATATGAAATAGACTTTAAACAGAAAGAATATTGGGATTCTATGGCTGTAACAGGCATATTCTGTGGAGTACTGCAAAATCACAGCAGTGCAGACTCATATGCATTTGTTAACTTTGTTCCATTGTAGGTCATCTGCTGCGCTTATTTTATCACATAACCATGTTTATTTGGTACCATTGAAAAGCTAATTTACTACGTTTTAAATGACATATTGTTATACGCCATATCTTATATAGTTTTCATGGCATATGACGAATACTTACCCCATACCACAAAGTTTATATCGAAAATTACTTTCGTAGCTATCGTCAAATTCTACCAATTTTCTAGCTAGACATAACAAATAAGGCAATGCTTTATATGAAATCTTTTTATTTGGTATGGGGGAATGTCAGAAATATGAAATAGACTTTTAACAGAAAATATATTGGGACTCTACAACTGTAACAGTCATATTTTGAAGGGTCTCGCAAAATCACAGTATTGCCAACTCGCTTGCTTTTTTGTTAAATCTGTCTTCTTAAAAGTCATCTGCTGAGCTTGATTGTTGACATAACCTGGCTTGTTAGGTATCAATAGAAAGGTAATTTACTAGTGTTTAAAATGACATATTGTAATATGCAATGTCTTGTTTAGGTGTCATGAAATAGGACCAAAGCTTACCCCATACCCCAAGGTTTACACAGCAAATTACTGCAAATCTGAAACTCTACCAATTTTTTACAATTTATTAACTTTATATACCAAAGGCAATGCTTGTATGCAATGTATGAAATATGTGTTTTTTTGTTAATAAAGTATGTTAAAAATATGAAATTAACTTTTAACAGGAACATAATATGATTTTGTAGCCTTTTGGATCATATTTGGAAGGGTACCCAGGTATCAGGGCAAATTTGCCGAAACACATACATTTGCAATATATGGGTTCCCCCTCCAAAAATGATCCAAATGGCTACTAAATTGTATCATCTTTCCGTTAAAAGTTAATTTTATACTTGTGACATACTTTTGTAACAAATAAATCAGATTTTAAACAAGAATTGCCTTTTGTATTATGTGCAGAAAATGGTAGAAGTTAAGATAAGCTGTAATTTGCGATTTGAACTTTTTGGGTATGGGTAAAGTTTGACCATATTCCAGGAAAACTATGAATGACATTGTATATTACAATATGTCATCTTAAAGAAGAATAAATTTCCCTACTAATGATACCTCACAAGCCGGGTTGTGTCACAAAATAAGTTCAGCAGATGACTTACAAGAAGAAGAATTCAACAAAAAAGGTGCCAGTTTGCGGTACTGTGATTTTGCATTGCCCTTCAAATATGGCTGTTACAACTATACAGTCCAAATATTTTTTCTGTTAAAAGTCTATTTCATATTTCTGACATGACCCAGTACCATATACTACAGATTTAATACCGAAACAGAGCCATTTTTTCATGTCTAGCTAAAAATTCACGGAATTTGATCACGTTATCTATGACAATACTTTCAATATAAACCTTGGGGTATGGGGTACGTTTTGGTCATATTCCATGAAAACTATACAAGATATTGCCTGTTACAATATGTCATTGTAAAGATTATTTAATTACCTTTCAATGATACTAAACAAACCAGGTTATAATCAATAACAAGCTCATTAGACGACTTATAAGATGACAGATTTAACAAAAACGCATGCGAATCAGGAATACTGAGATTTTGCTGTACCCTTCAAAATACAGCTGTTACAGCTATAGAATCCCAATATTTTTCTGTTAAAAGTTCATTTCATATTTCTGATATGGCCCAGTACAAATAAAACAGATTTCATACAAAAAATTGCCTAAGTTTTTATGTCTGCATAAAAAATTGCTTGAATTTGACATTAGCTATGACAGTAGTTTTCGATGTAAATTTTGGGGTATGGGGTAAGTTTTGGTCATATTTCATAAAAATCTGTACAAGATATTGCATTTTACAATATGTCTTTTAAAGATTAGTAAATTATCTTACCAATGATACCTAACAAGCCAGGTTATATTCAAAAACAAGCTCAGCAGTTGACTTAAAAGACGATAGATTCAACAAAAATGCACGCAAGTCAGGAATACTGAGATTTTGCGGTACCCTTCAAAATATGACTGTTACAGATGTAGATTCTCAATATTTTTGCTGTTAAAAGTCTATTTCATAATTCTGACATGTCCCTGTAACAAATAAAATAGATTTAATAGCAAAAACGGCCAGATTTTTTGTGTCAAGCTAAAAAATGGTAGAATTTGGTTTTAGCTATGACTGAAATTTTCAATGTAAACTTTGGGGTATGGGGTAAGTTTGGTTATATATCATGAAAACTATAGAAGATATTGCATGTTACAATATCTCATTCTAAAGATTAGTAAATTATCTTTCTAATGATACCTGACAAGCCAGGTTATATTCAAAAACAAGCTCAGCAGATAACTTATAAGAAGACAGTTTTAACAAAAATGCATGCAAATCTGCAACACTATGATTTTGCGGTACCCTTCAAAATATGACTGTTACAGATGTAGATTCTCAATATTTTTGCTGTTAAAGTCTATTTCATAATTCTGACATGTCCCTGTAACAAATAAAATAGATTTAATAGCAAAAACGGCCAGATTTTTTGTGTCAAGCTAAAAAAATGGTAGAATTTGGTTTAAGCTATGACTGAAATTTTCAATGTAAACTTTGGGGTATGGGGTAAGTTTTGGTTATATATCATGAAAACTATAGAAGATATTGCATGTTACAATATATCATTCTAAAGATTAGTAAATTATCTTTCTAATGATACCTAACAAGCCAGGTTATATTCAAAAACAAGCTCAGCAGATAACTTATAAGAAGACAGTTTTAACAAAAATGCATGAAAATCTGCAACACTATGATTTTGCGGTACCCTTCAAAATATGACTGTTACAGATGTAGATTCCCAATATTTTTGCTGTTAAAAGTCTATTTCATAATTCTGACATGTCCCTGTATCAAATAAAACAGATTTCAGACAAAGCATTGCATTTTTTATTATGCCTAGCTAAAAAATTGGTAGAATTTGAGATTTTCTGTAATTTGTAATGTTAAATTTTGGGGTAAGGGGTAAGTTTTGGTTATATTTGACAAAAACTGTAGAAGATATTGCATAGTGCAATATGTCATCTTAAAGAGGAATAAATTCCCTTTCTAATGATACCAAACAAGTGAGGTTATGTTAAAAAATGAGCTCAGCACATGACTTACAAGAAGACAGATTTGACGAAAATGCATTTGGCTTGGAAAATCGTGATTTTGCGGTACCCTTCAAAACATGACCATAACAGCTATTGCGTCCCTATATTTTTCTGTTAAATTCCATTTCGTATTCTAGGGATCCCAAGGGTTCTGAAAAATACAGGTTTGTTATCCTGTGGGGGGGGGGGTGCACGTAGACCCCCTCTAGCCCACGGACTAACACGGACAGTTGTTTGTAAATTTTGATGGAACCAACGTTAGCGTCTTTGGGTGTTGTGTCAATTACTGATTTGAGATCCTAGTGACACTGATAAATATCCTAATACGTGGTGAAGATAGGCTGACCGGCAGGAACTTAATAGCTATGTTGTAAAATGTTTAAGTTAGGAATGACTGCATGCAGCGAGATAGAAAACTTTTGCGAAGAGTACAGAGGATAAACTTGATATTTATTCTGTCACACTTCTATTTTATCTGCGTTTTTAAGTGGATTTTATGTTATTTTACTTTACTTTATTTCATTTCTCATGTTTTCTCAACTTTCAAAATTCCCGGCGACTTTGCCCACTGAGCCATTTGATACAGCGTCATAAAATATTAGGATGTCGAGTTTTGTAAATTGAAAATTCAGCTGTTACACTTGTGAATATAATGTAATGATTTTGTTGAGTTTACTTAAACGACAAATTACATTAATCATGTCTTTACCTGTGCACCCATTGCCCATGCGCCTAACACGTGTTTACATGATTCTATAGGTTTTGGTTTACTCTCTGTCTGGCATGGAGCATTATACATTTCAGTGACGTCATCTTCACAAAGAAAGACCTCCATGTGATGGACGATTCCTTGACTTTCAGCTGGAATTATACTTTCAAACTGAAAATTGAGAATATTATGTTAAGATCACTTCGCCAGGGTTCAGATCGTCCTTTCCAGTCCTGTCAAGTTAGCGACAACGTGGTGTCTGGACACATCGAGGCATGCACGTTGTCGAATCTATGTCTTCGAGTCTATGCCTTCGTAGGGTCAACTACCTGTGTAGTGTCAACTTACTTGAACCAGTTGTTCTAAAAGATTCAGTTACTTGAGTTTTGGCAAAGACAATTCAGTGGCTGCTTGGAGATTTTATGAGTGAAACCATTTTCCTTTATAGAATAATAGGAATTGACAAAATTATGTCAAGAATTTGATGTTGTGTACCAAGTTCATTCCAAATAATTTAACTTAATTAATATTTTTATCATAGTGTAATACAACACAAGACAATACTTTGTCAATAAACCTGTATCGCCCGATAATGGGCGTTCTGGGCCTTCGGATTGTGATATCGCAGCAAAGACACGAGGGTCTACATATTCCGACTGATATAACCAAACTCATTAAACGTGACCTTGCGCATTTACAAGAACAAAAGGCAAGTATCTCAGAGACACTGGCAGATTTCTCTGGAAAAAACAACTGCAAAGAGGAATTCCAATTAATTGGTTTCTTGTTTGTCGTAAGAAAGTCCGCAATTGTACCTAGGAGAACCGGAGCTTTGATTTCTGACTCGTATGTGTGTCAGCTTTGATCAACTTGCTGTCCATGAATTCAATCAATATGGAAATTGTTTAAAGGGGATTTATAGCTTTTGGCGTTATTTGGTTCAAAGGACCAAATTGTCTACGTGATGTTTGAATAAATTCTCAGATGATGATTTAGTGAATACTGCAGCAACAGCTACTTTCCGATTCTGATTTTGCAGCTGGTGACGTCATTGGGACTTTTGACAGGAATTAAACAAAATTTGAAGTGATCATAAATCAGCTATGTAAAATGTCATTTCGGCCATGATCCCTGTAGCTGTTATATTTCAATTTAAATTCAATAAAAAAGCCAGGTTTGCTCAAGGTTTGTCCAGGTTTGATCGCCATGTTTATCTAGCTTTGTAGGCGGGTGTGAATGCCACCCAAGGAAAAAAGCAGACTTGCCGGTTCAGCTGGTATGATGTAAGTTGGATTGTTTCGCTATGCCCTAAGACGCCCTCTGCCGTTACATTTACTAGGAGAGGCAAACACGTTCTACATTGAGGAATTTCCATGGCAATCATTGAACAAAAATTGATCTTCATGTCGTTTTGAAGACAGATTCACTATAGAAAATAAACCTTTTCATCTGAACCTTTCTGCAACACTCCGTATTGTTTGAAATTCAGTCTCATTTTCAAACAATTTCGCCCAAACACGTTTGGAGCCTTTTGTAGCCAAGATCATTGGCTTTCAGTGACATATCAAGGCCTTCCGAGTAACCTGACCTTCAGAGACATATCAAAAACATTGCGAAAAACCCGTCATTACTTTGTCCTTGAGATATCATCTCTGAGGAAACCCTGAACTATTGGAATAACATTTACTGTTAACGTTTTATCAGAATAATTTCTTTTCTACAAATACCGAGGTTCCATTACGACTAAAACTCATTTCTGTATTGCCGTAAGCACTGTTTACCGTATCAACGTGATTCAATCTTGGAATTCTCCAGGTCTCTGTCACTCAGCCGACTCCTTGAGCTTTACGCTCAATGTTCGTGTGTCTGCAGAGACAACATGCATGCATGAGAGTGATTGTTGTGACCTGGGTGTGCTTTCCCTTCAAGACGCAATCTCCAAAATGAAAATTATTACTTGAATAGGCGTGTTCAACACTTATTTAGAGACAATGCTTACCCGTATGATGTGATGTTTGTTTGTCAGCTCTGGGAGTCGATGAGTGCTACACCAGTATGTAGTAGTTGAATTTGGAATCTCCACCTATAACAGTGGAGAAATCACTGTCACAGATTTATTTCTCAGTTACAATGAAAATATAATGTTCTAAAATCGAAGAAGTACGGTTTCTGTACATCCTCCCAGATACGAAAACAGTGTGATACAGTCTGTTATTCTGTTTTCTATCATTCAGCTATTGTCCTATTATTGACTTTGTAACGAGGTCACCTTGAACGTCGTTGCGCGAGACCATTTTAAGTACATTACAGTACTACTATAGCTGCAAGTTTACGAATACTTTCATCGTCATTTGATTAAAAATTGATTTCTAGGCCAACAGAACAAAGATAAGGCCACTTTAATTACACAACCCAGATGTGATAAATGAAGATAGCTGTAATACTCAGTTCCTGTTATTGGTATCATAAAAAAGTAAATTCAATCACTAATTACTTGAATAATAATAGACTTACTGAAGGTGCAAGTACATCTAGGATCATGACGTCATCTGGAAAAGACGGTACAGGCATCTGGCTTTTTAGAAGCTGGACTCGCTGTAAGCCATTTTTATATTCAGAAACATTAAGTCCGTTTAGCGATGAAAATCTATCATCGGCGGTGACATAGATGAGATCCACCGTTCCATCCTGACAACAAACAATTCAGTATAAAAAGCCATTATCATTTTATTGCTCATTGTTTACGTAATTATCACTTGGTAATTTTTACAAAATTATTTGACTACCTAGCCTAATAAGTCACTATTTCTGTCGAACAGTAAAGGAAATATCGACAAAAAGTCACTATTTCTGTCAGATAATCGACAAAATTCCACCGACCCTTGTACATGGATAACAACACGTCTCTGTCACAGTTGCCATCCAACGTAATTTTACTCCTGTGTGAGATTTTATCTGACATTTTCTATGTTTTTATTACGTCAATTTTCTGTTTGTCGTTGTTCTTTAACATTTTCTTTTCCTTTTTAATGTATGGTGGGACAGTGTTAGAGGTGTTCCACACCTGTTTGTCTGGCTACTGTTTTAGTTTTGACTCTAGTCTACTGTTGTGCAAAGGGTTTTTCTCTTGCAGTCTAGTTGCTTTTGTTTTTATGTCTCTGTTGCGTATTCTTTATGTAATCTATGTATGCCAGTGAGGAATTGTAATAATAAATAAATAAATAAATAAATAAATAAATAAATAAATAAATAAATAAATAAAATGTCAAGAACGTAATAACTATAGAGATAAAATTGATTAAACACGTGTTCCGTTCTGATTGGAAAGCGTCAATCGGTCTGCAACTTACTTTTGCCCGTTTCTATCGCCTTGAAATCCGCCAATATTCGGTCAACATAAGTATTAATATTAAAGGTGCTAAAAAAGTACGGTCAATACTAGTCTAAAATAAGGAAGGGAGGTTCTACCAAAAGCACACTCGATTTTACTTGGAAGGAAAACATTAACAAAGCATCTCTTCTTCTTCTATTTTCTTGCATTTCTTAGATCACAAAAAGTTTCTAATGTACATATCATCAGATCTCTGAAAGATTGGCTGAAAGAGGACTTAAGCTTTTAAAACAGTTTAGTAATGTGGCCTTCTAACTGCTATTTAGCAAAAGGTCGGGTTTGAAAACAATAATATCGACAAGAATGAACTTGGATTTTAACTAGTAAAAACAAAAATAACGACAATACTAAAAATGTAGAATTTTGATATTTTTTCATTATTTTTGCTCTCAGTATCAACTCTAATGTTTTGTTTCACACATACTATCATGTTTAACAAAACAGTATTCAGCTTACCAACACAGCTTGTGTATGTGTGCTGTGCATTTTTATCATCGACAAACAACTTTTAGTCTGGACTCTAATGCAATCATTAAAAATAGTATGCAAATATACAAGCTTTGTTGACAAGTTGAGTATTGTGTTTCAGCATGCTGTAGGAGATGTCCAAAATCTGTGGTTGATATATTGAATAGAAATATTGAAAACACAAATTATCAACAGTTGCAGCTTCGGTCACCTGTTACAAGGTCTACTTGTTGTCGTTCTTGTGAAAATTCAAAGGCATTCATACTATGTTCGAATTTTTGAAAATAAACTATAAAATGATTCCACAATTTGTTAATTATTATAAACATTACAGCCATGGGTAGATATGACAAAATTATTCATTCATTTTAATGAAATACCTATCAAACTGTGGAATCTAAAACTGTGTATAAAAAACCCAAAAATATTGACGGATGCAATCCCTATAGACAATACAAACCGAACCCTTCAAATCCATGAATTCCCCCCAGCCCCCATTCCCACCTAGGTATATGTGAATGCAATCTTTAAAGGGCCAGTAATGTTAAAGGTATGCTGTCACCTGTTCCGATTTTGCCACATTTACCATGGAAAGAGAAAATCTAACCAATCACAGATTTTAAGCGGATGGCCGCTTTTTAAAAACAGCACCCTCAAATGGGCAATTTGAATACCAAGGAACGCCCCTTTGACCATATACGGGCATATTTAGATTACAGGTGACTGACATTATTTATCTTTTTCTATATGTCAATTGCAAGGTCTTATTCTACTACTACTATTTTGCTTGTCAACATAGCGTCTATACGTGTAAAATGCACTCTTATATTGTTTTACATTTTAATTCGAGTCGGGACCAGAACTTCAAGTTGTCAACAATAATAAGACACTTTACACATGTACAGGCCGCGTTGACAAATTCAATAATTTGTCTTTCGACATGCTTCGGAGAATAGTGCAAGAAATTATGGTTCACATAAAAGCAAATATAGTGAAAAAATCAAGAGTATTATTGCTGTTACTAGCTGTTAATTAGTGTGTACAAGAAAATAAATCTCAACGTTAACATCTATAGAATGGCCACTTTTGAAGATGAATGTCTCAAGATCTTGAAAATAATAAGGAGATTGGAAAGTCACTTAGTGTTTCATTATTATTTATCAACTTATTTGTTCGTCTGGCGTAAATAATCCATGTTTTAAATCACACTTGAGTGGTTGTCGCCATCACAGTTAATGCAGTAGTACATGAATGTTTCATTACGAGATAAGGTCCCTATGGATCACAGAAAGGTTGCACTAGCTTTTCGCTTTCCAGTCCTTTTACTACTACTGGTTTCTTTGCAATTCTCAAATTAATTATGCATTCCATTTAACCAGTACTGTTTTTACACAAAGAAGAGTACGATAACTGATTATCAGTACTATTTTAGAGAAAAAATGCGCTGTTGGTAAGCCATTATAAGGGAAGAGTCTACAACATATTTACCAATAACCTAAGATATTCATTGAGGAGTACACTGGAATTTCTTTGTCTAAAACGGCACTGATAACCAATTATCCGTACATCACTTTTGTGTGAAGCAATACTGGTTTGATGGAATGCATGATTAGAGATTTGCCTGGTAAACTGTTCAAAAATGAAAGTAAGAAACATGGGTCAACAATAGGTACGAAACAAAAAGTAGCCATAATATCAAGGCTGACCTCTATTACGTAATCTTCGGGGTCACAATTGTCGAATTTTCTTTTTAAAGAGATGATTTCCGTGGTTGAGTCGTGTGAATATCCAGTTACTCTTACATTTTGACGTCCATCAATGTGAACTATTCCAGTATCGTCCGTCCATGTATCCTGCAAGGAAATCAGAGTTGTCAAAATTCATTAATAATCGGCTGTCATCAGTTGCGAGAACTTTGTTGGAGTTGCGTCCTTTGCTACGTATGCGACCAATTACAGACACTCGGTCTGTTTCTTGCGAGCGTCACGTCTATGGGGTCAACGGATAAGCCGTGCACGAATGCGTAGCGATCTAAAATCTGAAACGCTGAAGTATCAGTGGCGCAAATCATAGTTCCCCGGGTTGATTAAACAAAACTGATCACCCTTTATTAGTGACCTATTAGTGACGTCGATACTGGTACAAATGACAAACCATGGCCCTCAAATAAAAAAAAAATAAACATTTGACACAACAATGTCGTGCTGTACAATTTATCACGTGTAATTCGTTTTGTCAGATGATGTATTTCATCCTCAAAGAGATTTTCCTTAACCAGGAGAAGGGACATGCAACAAATCGATTACGTGAAGAAAGTTTCAATTCCCATAGCAAAGTAAAATGTATGAATAGGTTTTTATTCGATCCATCATCCAACAGGCGAACGTTAAACTTACAGGATAAGCTACCCATAACTCAATATCCAATTGAACAATGAGTAGTAAAGTGCTTGGCTCAAGGGCACAACACCATGTTAGAGTCTGGAACTCGCCATCCTCCGACAGTGAGTCCGCTTCTCCGGTCGACTTTGCGGGTCTCGAACTCACCATCCTCTGATGACACCGGTACCCTAACCACTGTCCTACGTTTATTTGAATAAACTTCCATGGAAACATAGTCTTGAATTTAGGGCGTGAAAACAGTCTATAAAATAATTTCTAGGCATGGTATCAAGGTTATTACCAGAACAACTGTACTTGACTTTGACATCGATCATAAACAAAAAATGAATAGCCAACCTAAAGGAGAAATAAATACAATACAATAAATAAATGATTGAATGAAGGCGAAATCAGCTGTCATACGACTTGATTTATGGAACAGCAACTTAATTGTATTTCTAAGAATTTAGCATGACCTACATCACAACATTCCCTGACAGATGAAGAATTTCGAGAGAGCTGTCTTCTCGATCGGTTGTACATCATTGGATAAATAGTTCAAGCGGAGGTTTGTCCCTGAAGCGAACTCATCAACTTCAGTAGTATTATCAAAATTCGGTAAACGCAAATCGCTCGGTTTTCCCAGAAACCTATCGAAGACAACACAATAGGGTGATGTATTCCAGCCGTTTGCTTGCAATCAACCGAGCTCAAATGTACGCTTTCAGATCCGACCAAACCAGATCCAACGATTTATTCCAGTGATAAATGATACTATGAGACAAGAAAACCTGGGAGTCTCAAGCCTTCATTACCATTTTGAAACAGCAAAGATTGACTTCTGCTCCTTATTAAACGATATCCTTATGTGGATGATTGTAATGCTCGAATCTTGCTTTCAGCTCCCCTGGACAGAAGTTTGTAATCTTTTCCAGAGCAAAGTTCAACCATCCATGATAGAGATCAAACAAAAGTGGTACATTCCGGTAAAATGTATCCCTGCTGCCTTTAATAAAAAGAACAGAAGTCAGTCACTTCATTGCAAAGGTTACTCCCATTAAACTACCCGTCGGCATAGTCTTTGCCACTGTCGTTAAACTCCAAGTTGGCATAGCCTTTGCCAAAACTACCAGTCGGCATAGTCTTTGCTATAACTACCAGAAGGCATAGTCTTTACCAAAACTACGAGTCGACAAAGCCTTTGCCAAAACTACAAGTCAGCATAACCTTTGCCATAACTACCAGCCGGCATAGCCTTTGCAAAAACTACAAGAAGGCACAGCCTTCTAGCAAACAGCTTTAATCCGTTTGACAGATGAAATATTCACAATGTAGAGAACGGTATTTGAACAGTGTACTTCTGCTTGATCTGTCAAAGGCGTTTGACCTTATTGATTATGATATTTTGTTAACAAAGTTACCAGTATATGGATTATCAGATGGAGTAATGAACTGGTTTAGTATCTTATCTGTCAAATCGTTATCAAATTGTTGAACATATGGGTAGTATTTCAGCTAAACGTCATGTAACTGCAGGAGTCGCACAAGGTTCGACTTTGGGACCTTTATTATTTATGCTTTCTATTACTGATCTTTCGTTATTTGTCGACTCCTCGTCCTTACGAGGTATGTAAGGGTGCCAGAAATCGACAAGTGCGGGGCCAAAGTGAGGGCCAGCACAATCAAAGTGCGAGCGAATGTGAGGGCTTGAAGTGAGGGCTCTCACAATCGAAGTGCGAGCGAATGTGAGGGCTTGAAGTGAGGGCTGTCACAATCGAAGTGCGAGCAAATGTGAGGGCTTGAAGTGAGGGCTCTCACAATCGAAGTGCGAGCAAATGTGAGGGCTTGAAGTGAGGGCTCTCACAATCGAAGTGCGAGCGAATGTGAGGGCTTGAAGTGAGGGGTGCCTTGAACCGATCAAATTTGGGCTCAGGCATTCGAAAAATGAGAGTCAAAGTCGTTTTCAACGTTGAATGAAAACTTACTATCTCCAGAACACAGTCGCGGCGCGGCATAGCTCTGTGAACAGTTGAACGGCTGAGCGCGGAACGGGTACACAATAACATGCGTACAGATCATGACCCATTACATCACTTCCGTCTTTTTCGTTAACCTTTTCGTGTTTTTTAGTCATTGCATTTCAAATATCACAGTTATCCTTTTTATTATTAATACATGCAACTCAAGGGAGCGATACTTCTTCTGGTACCATTGTACGACTATAGCGCAACTGATAAATGTGACTTCAGTCAAACCAGTTCACGACCTGGTCACGTGAACTCTGATACTGTTTATCCGACATGCGTCGTATGCGGAGTTTTTGCCGGAGAATTTTCGAAGAAAGAGGAAACTTTTTTGAAGAAATTTTACAGTGGCTTGTTCACCAGATAAATAGTCCAGTCAATCTACGAGATTTTGGCACCTAACCCACCACAAATTGCAACAGAATTTTTTTCTTCAGAATGCATTTTAGTGAGGTACCCAGAACAACATATTAAAAGTTTACTCGAATCCACCTTGGGGAAATATGTCTAATTTGCATAAATCAAATATGGCTGCCAGCAATCCCACAAAATAGCATAATTGGCCATATATCACATATTAAACAAGCTATTTCAGTGATTTCAAAGTCTGACACTAGTTATTTGGCTCAGAGAATCATTTTGGACGTATTAAGTTTCATATAGGCACTTCATTAATTTGCATAATTCCAATATGGCGGCCAACATTCCTACAAAAAGACATTTTCGGTCATATACCACATATTAAACTAGCTCTTTCAGTAATTTTAAAGTTAAAAGTATATTTCTTAGGCATGGACAAACGTTTTTCGAGATGCAATGATTTGCATAGGCAATTTGTTAATTTGCATAAATCCAATATGGAGGCCCCATACCTCTGGGTGCTAAGGTCTAGTTTTGTCAACTTTATAAATAAACTACGGTCATTTTTTCTACCTTTTGCCAAAATTTTGATAAAAAAATGTAGCTGATGAAAAATTATATCCATTTGGTGAAAAATTATGAAAAAACGTACAGAAAAGTTCGCAGAAATTGGTAAAATATTGTATAAAATTTTTTGCGTAAAAATTACAGCAGTCAAAGGGTTAAACAAGCCATTTCTGTGATTTCAAAGTTTACAGTATATTTCTTTGGCATGGACAAACAATTTTCGAGATGTAATGATTTGCATACTTAGGTATTTCGTTAATTTGCATAAATCCAATAGGGTTGCCAACATACATACAAAAGACATTTTCTGTCATATACCACGTATTAACCCTTTGGGCGCCAAAGTCTATTATTGTCAACTATAAAATGTATCACAGTCAATTTTTCTGCTTTTTAAATTTTGATAAAAAAATGTAGCTGCTGTAAAATGATATCCATTTGGTCAAAAATTATGAAAAAACGTACAGAAAAATTCACAGAAATTGGTAAAATATTGCATTAAAATTTTTGTGTAAATAATTACAGCAGTCAAAGGGTTAAACAAGCTATTTCTGTGATTTCAAAGTAAAAAGTATATTTCCTTGGCATGGACAAATGATTTTTAAGGTGCAATGATTTGCCTTGGCACTCGTTAATTTGCATAAATCCAATATGGCGGCCAATATACCTACAAAAGTCATTTTCTGTCATATATCATGTATTGAACAATCTATTTCAGACATTTTGAAGTTTAAATATATTTCTTGAGCATGAAGAAACACCTTTTGCGGTTCAATGTTTTTAAAAGACACTTTGCTAAGTTTCAGAAATTAAATATGGCTGCCAAATTAATGACCAAATAGCTTCTCATATAAATAAGATTTTGTAGAGATTTTAGCAACCGGAATATCAAGAAAAAACTGTTAAGAGGGCACTTCACCCAATGCAGCGTATTTTGCTCAAAATAATTTTTTTCCAAATATTCGTCCAATTTGATTAATTTGTTAACCCAAGATTAAAAATTGGTTAGGCTCACCTTTTAGCTTGGCAAGCAGTCGTAAGTTGCATGATATAGAAGGGGTAATTTATGCAAATTTATGCAAACCACCCGATTTTCTGCTTCCCTTTTATGCGAATTTCAAGATTTGCAAAGAATATAAATCTAGTCTGGCTGGGTCAAATTTTCTGAAATTTTCACATTGTGTTTTAAAGGTTATATAACAAAACAACTATTTTGTTTTGCAATAAAATTCTGATGCAAAAAATGTCAGACTCTTAAAAACTTGATCAACACATAAACTCACAAAAATTTGAAAATTGAAAATTAATTCAAACAGCTCATCAGCCCAACAGAATCCAACTGTTACACGATACAAGCATGTACATCTGGAAAATGACACTTGGAAAAATGACTCAAGATCAGTGTACTTGTTTGTATTGTGTAATAGTTGGATTCTGTTTTTGGATCAATTGTAAGCCTTTGCTAAAGCATGCAGTTTTCCGATTTTTTTGAGTCTGTGTGTTCATAAAGTTTTTATGAATCTGACATTGTTTGCAATAGTGCTAAGTTTCAATGTGTGTGTATTATGGCATTTTTTATTTTGGTCATATCATTTTTTCTGTTTTTTTGCTTTGTTGTGTTTATTGTATTTTGGCTGTTATGTGTGATGACTTCTTGCCTGTCATCTAGGGGATCTTATAAGGATGCACCCATCCGTAAGAAGGGGGTTCAGTCTAAATTAAAAACTAAAGATTTTGAACACGTCTTTTTTAACAGTATACATTACAGATTACATGTTTTGACACTGTACAGAGTTAAACACCCATACAAATTACGAAAATGCCGTACACAGATGAATCCAATGTTATATTCAGAAAGAGAATATATTATTCAGAAGACTAACAATCATTAACAGTCGTCATATATAGAAAAATTAAAATTTTAAAAATACCGCAATTATACAGTGTCGCTCAAATTTGATCAGAATTGGTACATACCAATGATCAACAATAAGTGTTGTTGCTATCTGTTCAGTGCAGGAAAATTCTACGTTGATGTTATGACAATGATTTCTGCACAACCCGAAAAACAACAAGAAATATTTAAACCAGAAAAACAAGAATGACAAAAGTAAATAACGTCTGAAACTTTAGGTACTGGAGGTCAACTTTAGCAACATGCATAGAAGAGAATGTTTCAACCATGGATGTACAAAAAAGACATCCATGGTTTGAGCAGGTCTGTTAATATGTCACAGTTCATAAACAATCACAGGAAATGAATAATAAGCTGTTTCAGTTACTGCCACCACTCCCGCACATAATAGGTACCCTGCATACAAATAGGTTAAAGGTCAAAAACCTCTTACTCAGATGTGTGCGCTGTTTCAGTTATTGCCACCACTCCTGCAAATTTGCAGGATTTCCCCTTT
This sequence comes from Ptychodera flava, assembly GCF_041260155.1. Taxonomy (NCBI): domain Eukaryota; kingdom Metazoa; phylum Hemichordata; class Enteropneusta; family Ptychoderidae; genus Ptychodera; species Ptychodera flava. The sequence goes on along the minus strand of NC_091943.1, from coordinate 10,184,402 downwards.
TTCTTACCTCATTTGCATATTTTTGACAATGAAACAACGTCACATCTCAACCCCTGCATCTACCTGTACACCAAAATACTGAGATGGTAGCTTTGGCGGTATGGGAGCCTTTGCGTGTGACGGACATACATCCGCACATACATTCCTACATACATACATACATACATACATACATACATACATACATACATACATACATACATACATACATACATACAGACATACATACAGACATACATACAGACGCCATAGACTCACCATATAAGCTCTCTTTGGTATTTATATCAATACCAAATATGAGCTTAAAATGAATGTCGAAGGACTTAACAGTTTCTTCTTAATAGTTTCCTAGTGCTAAACACTATACCAAACCCTTATTTATATTAGAAGCTATTAAGCCATGGGGCATTAATATGGCAGCCATATTTAATTTATGCAAATTATCAAAGGTTCTTTGTAAAAATTGAATCACTAAAAATGTTACTTCATACCCAAGAAATATAGTAAAAGTTTAAAATCACTGAAATAGCTTGTTTAATGCGTGGTATATGACCGACAATGTCCTTTGTAGGAATGTTGGCCACCATATTGGATTTATGCAAATTACAAATTACCTATGCAAATAATTGCATCTCGAAAATCATTTGTCCATGCCTAAGAAATACACTCTTAACATAAAAATCACTGAAATAGCTTGTTTAATGCGTGGTATATGACCGACAATGTCTTTTGTAGGAATGTTGGCCGCCATATTTGAATTATGCAAATTAATGAAGTGCCTATATGAATCTTAATACCTCCAAAATGATTCCCTGAGGCAAATAACTAGTGTCAGACTTTGAAATCACTGAAATAGCTTGTTTAATATGTGATATATGGCCAATTATGCTATTTTGTGGGATTGCTGGCAGCCATATTTGATTTATGCAAATTAGACATATTTCCCCAAGGTGGATTCGAGTAAACTTTTAATATGTTGTTCTGGGTACCTCACTAAAATGCATTCTGAAGAAAAAAATTCTGTTGCAATTTGTGGTGGTTCCAACCCTATTTTGACTGGACTAAAAGTAAGATCATGCCTTGAAATAAACATTAACTCTGTGACAGGCATGTAGGATGCCAAAGAAATTTTGTGCATTTACGTTTTACACTATCGCCTACTCATTGCCGGGACTAGTTCAGGAAACGGACACACACAAGCAAGAAATGCCGTTCAAACAATAAATACATTTATTACATGAGAAAAACTATGTGCAAAATTGATAAAACATGAACGAAAGAAATTCAAAGAATTTTCAGTTCATGCGCGGAAGAAACTTCGGATGTCGCGTTTGTCGATACAATTGCCCTCTTCATCGAAGTCAAACCCGTCGAAGTCTATATCGTCATCTTCCCCCTTGTCATCAAACACGAGTCCTACGGCTTCATTTGATAAGTCGTCATCGAGTACCGGAATCTCCTCGGAAATCATGATGTCTTCAGTTCCGTCGAGCGCATTCGCGATACCCGTGGAAAGGAACGATTTTTTCACCACGTGAAATGAGCGAATCGTACTTGATCGACACGTTCAAAAACTCGACTATCGTAATGTTCATGTTATGGTAGCCAAATGGCATTGAAATATTCGATTCGTACTTGATCAAGATGTTCAAAAATCTGCTTATTTTGACAGTAGCAAAATGACAGTTACGAAAAGACGGTATTGTACTAGATCGAGACGCTCAAAACCCAACTCATAATGTTCATTTACATAGCGAAATCCAAGTGGAATTTTATCGCCAGGAACGATAGTACCGTTCCCGATTGAAATGTTCCAACACCAAATAATAGTGTGCTTGTTTTGAGGTTTGATACTTCACTGTGGCACTTGTTTGTGACTTTGATAAGCAACATAGGTGTCTTGGATATCCTTGTCTCATTACATGACAATGGCAATGGCTGTATTTTTCCAGTCAGAATTTGGGTGTACCCCCTTGGGGGCGTTATAAACGAACTAACAGCCAATTACGAATCGATAAAATAATCCGGGGGGGGGGAGGCGTTATAATCGGGCGGGGTTTTAGAATCGGAGGAATACGGTACAACAACGGTACAACAACTTAATAAAAGACTTAGTCGATAGTGGTGTTGAAACATATTTCAACTGAACGCAGTGGCTACTATTTCCCAGTAAAATACGTAACTTTCACAAACTCTCTCTCTCTCTCTCTCTCTCTCTCTCTCTCTCCTCTCTCTCTCTCTCTCTCTCTTCTCTCTCTCTCTCTCTCAGCTTGTATAAAAGTCGAAAGTTTTTGCTTCCGAAGGGGCGCACGCATAAAATACTGAACGTGTAACTAAAACTCACCGTTGAAAATTTTCTGACTTTCAAAATTAAGCCGGTTGTACTGTCAACAATAAATAAGACTTGGGTCTTGGGGACTTTAGTCCAAAGGTTAGTTTTCTGTTAATTAGTTGTAGTTAGGTTTGCAGTGTTTGCCCCATAAGCCAGCGACTAATGAGAAACCACATCACTCGGGTTTCGAAACGCAAGCGTCAAAGGGCCACTCTATCAACTTTGTAACACCATAGGTCCGGCTGCGTCTCGCCATAAGCTTTCCCCACACAAACAAAACGTTACCGTACACACCAATCTAAACTTCCCTACAAATATCTGAAGCGAAACAAACATTTCAATAACACAAAAATCGGATAAGAATGTAGGAACACATGCATTTTCGAAACGAATCAAACACAAACTCGACACAAAAACATTTTGGATAGTTAGGTGGGGAGCCTCTCTCACATTCTTTGCATTCGAGTCAGTCCTTGAAAGTCGGGTTTGACGAGAACTGTAAGGTGGTGAAATCTCCGATATATATCGGATATTTACCCGCGATTTGACAGAATCTAGTATCGAAGCTAGAGTCATTTCTTAGAAGTCGGGTTTGGCCAGAACTGTGAGGTGGTGAAATCTCCGATATATATATCAGATATTTACTTGCGATTTGACAAAATCTAGTATTCTCTAGTATCGAAGCTAGAGACAATCCTTGGAAGTCGGGTTTGGCAAGAAGTGTGAGGTGGTGAAATCTCTGATACATTCGGATATTTGATTGCGATTTGACAGAATCCAGTATCGTCTAGTATCGAAGCTAGAGTCAGTCCTTGGAAGTCGGGTTTGGCCAGAACTGTAAGGCACAGCGCAAGTCATACTAGTATCGTTTAGTATCGATATTTGTGGCGAAGGGAAATTCGTCTTGGTGTGACTGATGGAAAGACAAGCAGACACGATGTGTTCTGTAATTCTGCTACAACACACACATTTTATTCCGTGGTTCTACTTTTATATATACACCAAAGCATAGACCCTCGAGAATAACGGGACAGGCAACTGCTGTGTTTTTTGTGCGATCTATCTTGGAATATATTAAGTTTATTTGCCAAGCGGTCCCCGACAACAATACTGAATCTCATTAACGATCAAACTGACGTTCTGAATATGTACACTTTGCTCTTGCATGGCACGTTCCGAGTAATGACACAGAGAATTTTGAGGGTTTTTTGATACCAGTCATGGTGAATGTTCTGGTAACGATGAAGATCACAGTTTTTCTCGAGGGTCTATGACCAAAGTTAAATGTCAAAGTTGACATAAAATAAAAAACAACGGAAAGGTCAGATTTGCATATTGTGGCTTCATTTAACTAACAAATAAACTAATAGATAAACTGACGCTGTGAAATCGTCATTAGTATGTGTACAGAACCCTGGATAATAAACAGAAAGTATACTATCTGTTTTGCATTATTTCTGTCGGATTTCCATTCCCGACAATATTAGAGTCCCCAAATCGCCGATAAATATCGGGTAAATATCGGAGATTTCACAGATCCGGCGTGCCGAGGCACAGGGCAAGTCATTCTTGTATCGTCTAATATCGATATTAGGGTACCCACATCGCCGAAAAATATAGAATAAATATCGGAGATTTCACAGATCTGGCGTGCCGAGGCACAGGGCAAGTCATTCAAGTATCGTCTAATATCGATATTAGAATCCCCAATCGCCGATCGTCGATTTAACAGACCAGGCATGCCATTGCACCAAGCAATATATTCTGGTATAGTGTAGTATCGATATTACAGTCCCCCCAAACGCCGGTGAATATCGGCGGTTACACAGACGCGGCTTCCCATGGGACAACCGCAGTTCATTCTATCGTCTAGTCCCGAAATCGTTGATATGTCAAACTTGAGATTTTGAACGACGTGATCAGTCGTGTGTCATTGTCATGGCATTAATTTCAATAACGATAATCGCCCGATGGGATTGTCTCAAGTTTAAAAGCTTTACAAGAAAGTGTTTTTCAGTCCTGACAGTGTATAACCTAATCATGGCGATGACTGATGTTTTAATATTTCTGCCTGTCGCACATATAGCGTTCGATTTCATTTTGACAAGCACTTTGAATGTGCGATCCCTGCCCGATCAGTCAGTCGCCGATTTTTAAAATCAGCCAGACATTATATTCTTAAAGAAACTCAACGATGTAAAGATTACAAAATGCCTCATTCAAATTTTACGGTGTTTGACAATTTTTTCCGTCAGGGACGTCATGTACTTTAATAGCCGTTCGCTCATATCGTGAACCTTCGATCGATGCTGTAACTCCATGCATGCTTATACACAGAGCTGCGCCGTTTACACTTCATTGGAGATCGTATCGCGCTTTTAGAAGTGACTTTGATCACAAGTCGTCATTCGATCAAGGTGAATTTAGTACTGTTTTTCGCAAGTCTCAACCCTCAAATACGCTCTCACTTCGATTGTGAGAGCACTCACTTCAAGCCCTCACATTCGCTCGCACTTTCAGTGTGCTAGCCCTCACTTTGGCCCCGCACTTGTCGATTTCCGGCACCCTTACATACCTGTCCTTACATATGTGTGCCGACGATCAAACACTGCTTACAAGGGGTAAATGTATTGACTAGGTCAATGAGGCCATAAGTAGTGATATTCATCCGATCTCGAATTGGATGACAGCGAATCGTATGCGTATAAATATTAGTAAAACAAACTGTCTTTTCATAACAACCCCTTACCGGTTGAGTCTCAAGAATGAGACTGATAACCACTTATCGTTACATATTATTGACACATTGATTCCCAAAGTTCAACCTGGAAAACTTTTGGGTGTGACCCTTGATGAAACTGTGTCTTGAGCCGTTCATATCGAAACTTTGTGTACGAAATTAAGTATGCCTATAGGTCTTATCCCGAACTATGAGTATCGCATAGTATTATATTTTGGACTGTTCCAGAGCATTCTTGACTATTGCTGCACAGTATGTGGTAATGCAACAGAATAAAACATTGATAAAGTTTTCATTCTCCAGAAACGAGCATTACGTATACTTTAGTGAACTTCCCCTTGACTTTCGGTCACAAGATTTATTTTTACCTCTCAATATTATGTCAATAAGACAGCGTATAAATATTCTTCACTTTACGGCAATTTTAATGTTTAAATGCATGAATGGAATTGTCCACAATATATATCCAGCTTATTTATTCTCAACTGCAACGATCATGACCACAAACACGATTGGAACTAATTTGGTATAATTGGATCTTCATATTTTTCAAATTTCTCAAAAGTATAATTAGGTGCCCTATAGCTGAATGTTGCAATATTACAAATTACTCATAAAAACAAGATTGTAACTTAAAAAGAAAAGCTGATGAGATTACATTTGCAGATTAAACGGACATTACTTCATTATCCAATTATCCCAAATTAGTTCCAATCGTGTTCATAATACACGATCGGCGTATCGCAAGGACTGTAATGTACCAAGATGTATTTCAAAGGCTGGTCAAGGTAGGTTTCACTTCCGAGGGTCTAAATTCTGGAATGCCTTGCCTATAGATATCAGACAAAGTACTAGTCTTGAAAGACTATATCAGAAGGAATGTTTCTCTGTATTTTCTCTTTTCTTGTACGTATTTCTGTGATCTCTAATTATTCAGATTTTTAAAACATAAATAAATAGCCTTTGATAAAACTAACGGTCGGCGTACCCTTTCCCAAAACTACCTGTCGGCGTAGCCTTTGCCATATCGGCGTAGCCTTTACCAAGAACTACCAGTCGGCATAGCCTTTACCAAAACTGCCCGTCGGCGTAGCCTTTATCAAAAGTATCAGTCTGCATAGCCTTTGCCAAAACTACCAGTCGACATAGCCTTTACCAAAACTGCCCGTCGGCATATCCTTTGTCAAAACTAACAGAAGGCATAGCCTTTGCCACTCATCTTGAGTAATGTCAGATGCTATCTAGCTCAAAGATCAAGCCTTTTTACAGTTGCTTTGTTTATCAGAAGCTGATGTGTGAACTGCTCTCCTACAAGTTAATGTGTGTGGTTTTTTTTGAGGAATATACTGTAGACTTGGTTCGTTTACATCACATTTGGTCACTTTACAATGTACTTGACCAGTACATAGACGTAAAAGTGCTGTAAAACGGACCTAAACTAAGTTACCTGACCTTTACAATGAATCGATCGAATCGAAACAGTCTGCTATACTTGACTAGATCAGGTCCATATTGTGAATAATCTTTCATTGTATGTTGGATAGCACTCCCGACCAACAAACGTTAACAACATTTGGAATCAGATCATTTAAATCTAAGTATTTTACTGGTGACATAGATTTGCCTAAGTCTGTGTGCGTATAAATAACAAAACGGAGTGAATTAAAGGAAAACACTTCACCAGCCTGTCGCGATGATGGTGAGGTGATCGCGAAAATTGAAGCGATATACTTTGGCAGACTGTTGTGTAGATCATTAGTTGCTTGGTCAGCTAGTTACCACTGCTTAAGCCGAAGGAAAGCCAAGGAACTAGTGGGCTAGTCTTCAGGGAACATGAATAATGTACACACAGCTCAGCGAGTACGTATACAAGATAAAAGTAACAAGCTTTAAACACAATAACATTAATGCATTTGAAGATATCCCAGAGAGTGACAATTGCGGTGAACTTGAAGTCAGTTTTCTCTTGTAGTGACAAAAGAAACGCGATGGGAACTTTGCCTTCAGGAGAAATGCAGTGTCGAGTCAAATCTAACAACATCATTGCGTTGTCTTGGAGAAATACAAAATACTTCTAGCGTATGGAAGTAATGTCTTCAATCACTAAACAATGAGTGGTGGCATAAAATGAATAGTGTGAACTACCTTACAACTGCACAATCACAAACTAAGTGACACAGTGGATCATTCTGCCCTACGGAAGATAAAACTCCTTCGATGTACCATTTTAGAGACACAAATGTCTTATGTGGATACTTAATCTACACATTTCCGACATGCACTCTGAAGCACCCACCGATCCGCTAATTGTTATAACAACTTTCTAAATTCTCCGAACAAATTGAAATCTCTCATGGTTACCTAGGCTACTCTGCTTGTTGCTCTAGTCGTTGTCTAGTTGTTCCAGTTCTGGTAGTTGAAACCGTACATCTCTAGTTTTTCCAGCTTGTGTTGTTTGGGCTCTAGTTGTTGCCGTTTGGGATGTTGAGTTCACGGTTTTCTCACTCTGTTTAGTCAAGGTGTAAGTCAGACTATACTTGGCAAGGCAATTTTACATTTACATTTAATGTACTCAAAATATTAAGTGTATGTGACACTCTCATGTGATAAGTACTTCAGTTTTCAGCAAGGAATCTAGGTTCGATTCGAAACGCTTACAAAATGACAGCACGTGAAGGAGGTGAAGGCAATTGTTTCTTCAGACTCATGACATGAAATGTCCTGCATCTCAGTGTCTGAGTGCCAAGCAAACCTTAATGCTGAGATTTAGCCAAATATTCCAAAAATAATTTCTCTTGATTAATGAGAACAGTCGTTGTAAAGGCCAATACAGAATAAACTATCATATATTTGGTGCAGAATACGAGCAAATAGCACAGAGGTTGGGAAATTGTTTGAGGAAGCTGTTTGTGAAGTAACCGATTGAAACATATACCCCGTTTGAATTAACTACAGTCCAAGAGTGTACAGCCATTTCTTTACAACACTGATCAGTGATATTTTTCTGGTCTATTCAATGAGATACATCCTTTGTAAATTTACATTGCGTGGATCAGTCTTCGATTAACCGAATCATGAGAGTAACGAAGAAAATTACTTGGTTGCTTGGCGAGCCTCATCGTCCGTACCGTACGGCTTGGTTAGGTCTGCGTAGCATAGTCTCGAAAACATACCCTTGGCCAGCAAACTTGGGTGAACTCAGGATACACAAATAGTGCAGAAGTCGGGGTAGAGGATGTGGCGTCAACGTATGCGTTGGACGATTTGCTTTGGCAACAGTTTGAGTGATTGGAAGTCTTAGGTGAGCAAGAAATCTGATTTGACTGTAATTGGACATGGACCGCAAAGCAACAGGAGGTCGACGAAGTGCAAGAGGTTACACTGAAATGTGATTTAGGCTGGACAAGCCGTAGGTTAAATAATTGAAGAGAGACACTTTAAAGATATATAGGCTAACCCACTACTAATGTAAAATTCTTTTCGGGATGGTTTAATCAATGCAGCATCGACAACATCGTAAATTATTAGCGTCCAGTGGGAGTGTTGAAAGAACGAAAGAAATGTCATGACCCACGTGGCTCGAGTTTTCTGTAATAAGGGGATTATGCACCGATTCGTTGCCTCACTTTTCGGAGTTAACGTGACATTTATAGTCTTCAGTCTTCACTTTGACCGACAACTACGCAAAAAAAGTAATTTACGTTGTTGAAACCGTGTATCCGATACATCAGAAGATTTACCACAACGTTTGTGTATGTGTGTGTGTGTGTACATACATACATACATACATACATACATACATACATACATACATACATACATACATACATACATACAGAACATATTTTATGATTTAATGTTACTGAAGAACATTTGTGTCGCGACTTGATGAGATTGATGCTCTTACAGAACTCTTCGGTTGTCATTAAAAATTATGCATTTGGAAAAATATTGTAAATGGCGATATTTTTCGAAAAGAAATCATCTCAATTTGCTACAACTTCAATAAATGATTCGGACGTTCATTCTCCCAAGCTTCCCATGTCTCCCACATGGAAAATCAAAACTTCTTGTACTTCTTATTCATCGATGCTTGACTTGACTAAGACAAACAAACATCGATCATAGGATGTTAGATTCAATTACTACACATTAAAACAACCATGATAAAAGGACTGATTTGAATAAAACACATCAAAACATCGATCGTAGGATGTTTGCAGGCCAACACTTATTGCTAAAAATAAATGAAAAAATGACCCAGAGTCATAAAGAAGACTTATTGCTATTAAATTAATTCACAATTCAGGGCCGATCAATTCTAGATCGATCATTACCGAAGCAATTCCTTACAAAACCTCATTGAGAGTCACATCTGTCAGAAAAGCCAGCAAGAAGTTCAGGAAAATGTCTTCGGCAGCACTAAAGGTGCAGGAGAGGAAATTTATTTTCTTCATCAGACAATTTGGAAAAGAATCCTTGCAAGCATTATGTAGTAGATCTGACTGTTTACAGACAAAGTGTAGGAAACGGGTCAGTCAACAACATGGAATAGTGGCATTCAAAGGAATGAAGAGACATCTCGTTGTAGGGAAGGGCAGTGAGGTAACGTGGAGTTTCATATGCACAGTGGGGAAACTAGTAGGTCACAAAGGATATTCCCTAAGTGTATAGTCCAGTCAATCTACGAGATTTTGGCACCTAACCCACCACAAATTGCAACAGAATTTTTTTCTTCAGAATGCATTTTAGAGAGGTACCCAGAACAACATATTAAAAGTTTACTCGAATCCACCTTGGGGAAATATGCCTAATTTGCATAAATCAAATATGGCGGCCAACTATCCGACAAAATAACATAATTGGCCATATATCACATGTTAAACAAGCTATTTCAGTGATTTCAAAGTCTGACACTAGTTATTTGGCTCAGGGAATCATTTTGGAGGTATAATGTTTCATAAAGGCACTTCACTAATTTGCATAATTCCAATATGGCGGCCAGCATTCCTACAAAAGATATTTTCGGTCATATACCACGTATTAAACCAGCTATTTCAGTGATTTAAAAGTTAAAAGTATATTTGTTTGGCATTGACAAAGGATTTTTGAGATGCAATGATTTCCATAGGTACTTCGTTAATTTGCATAAATCCAATATGGTGATCAACATACCTACAAAGGACATTTTCTGTCATATACCACGTATTAACCCTTTGAGTGCCGGTCTATTTTTGTTAACTTTATAAAATGTACCACAGTCATTTTATCAGCTATTTTGCTAACATTTTGATAAAAAACTGTTGCTGATGAAAAATGATATCCATTTGGTCCAAAATTATGAAAAAAACGTACAGACAAGTTAACAGAAATTGGTAAAATATTGCATAAAATTTTGGTAAAAAAAGTACAGCAGTCAAAGGGTTAAACAAGCAATTTCTGTGATTTCAAAATTAAAAGTGTGTTTCTTTGGCATAGACAAAAGATTTTCAAGATTCAATGATTTGCATAGGTACTCCCTAATTTGCATAAATCAAATAGGGTGGCCAACATACCTACAAAGGACATTTTCTGTCACATACCACGTATTAACCCTTTGAGCGCCTACTTTTGTCAACTTTATAAAATGTACTACAGTCATTTTTCTGCTATTTGCCAAAATTTTGATAAAAACTGTACCTGATGAAAAATGATATCCATTTGGTCCAAAATTATGAAAAAAACGTACAGAAAAATTCACAGAAATTGGTAAAAATATTGCATTAAAATTTTGATGTAAAAATTACAGCAGTCAAAGGGTTAAACAAGCTGTTTCTATGATTTCAAAGTTAAAAGTGTATTGTGTTTGCATGTAAAAACGATTTTTGGCTTGCAATGATTTGCGTTTGCACTTTGTTAATTTGCATGAATCCAATAGGGCGGCCAATATACCTACAAAAGACATTTTCTGTCATATATCACGTATTAAACAATCAGCCGTTTTTTTAAGTTTAAATATATTTCTTGAGTATAAAGTATCACCTTTAGCGGTTCAATGTTTTTAAAAGACACTTTGATAACATTCACAAATTAAATATGGCTACCAAATTAATACCCTAATAGCTTCTAATATAAATAGGGTTCTGGTAGAGTTTTTAGCAATAGGAGTATCATGAAAAAAACTGTTAAGAAGGTACTGCACCCAACAAAGCGTATTGTGCTCAAAACGAAAATTGCAAATATTCATCAAATTTTGATTAATTTGTTAACCCAAGATTAAAAATTGGTCAGGTCTACCTTCTAGCTTGGCAAGCAGTCGTACGTTGCATGATGTAGAAGTGTTAATGTATACAAATGTATTCACCCGATTTCCTGCTTCCCTTTTATCCCAATTTCAAGATTTCCAAAGCATTTAACTCCAGTCTGGCTGGGTCAAACTTTCTGAAATTTTCACTTTATGTTCTTTAAATGCTATATAACAAAACAACTATTTTGTTTTGCCATAAATTTTTTACATTTTGAATAAGAGGCATTTTTATTTTGCTAATCATGATTTTAAGCACTTTTTTGAATGTCAGTCTTTCAACCCATGCCATATTAGAATGAGGATAGATAATGAAAAATAAAATTGCCGTTTTTTTTCTACATGTACTCTTGTTTCAAGTGAAGTATTACATTTTACAAAGTAGTTTCTATGGGTTTCCTTGTCATCTTAGACAAGAAATGTTCCTTTGAAAAAAATGTGTTGGCAACGTGCAGCTCCATCTTATGTCCTTAAACAATTATTTTTAAAATGTGGAAAATAAACTGTAAATTTACTTACAATAACGATCCATTAAAGAATAAAAGTTTATTTTACTAGGTGTCTGTGATACCTGAATTTGTTAACATGCTCCATTAATATATTGTATTTTGAAAAGAGTGTTAAAGTGAATTTGGTAAAACTACAAAATTATCTGACATCCGAACGGATTAAAATACGTATATGTTGATGAGCTTTTACTATTGAGATGTAAGAGAGTCATGCAATTTTAATTATTTTGTGATTTTTCTATATATGACAACCGTTAATGATTGTTTGTCATCTAATAATAATCGCTCTCTCTGAATAAAACATTAGATTCATCTGTGTACGGCATTATTTGTGATTTTTATAGATGTTGTATAGTCTACAGTGTCAAAACATGTAATCTTTAATGTTTACTGTTTTAGAAAAGTCGTGTGCAAAATCCTTAGTTTTTAATTTAGACTGAGCCCCCTTCTTATGGACGAGTGCATCTTTGTACATCCCCGAAGATGATAGGCAATAATTCATCACATATAACAGCAAAAATACAATAAAAATAAACACAACAAAGATAATAAAAATGGAGAAACAAAAAAAAGTGTGATCAAAAAAAAACAAATGACACAATACAGACAAATTAAAACTTAGCGCTGTTGCCAAACAATGTCAGACTCTTAAAAACTTGATCAACACGCAAACTCACAAAAATTGAAAACTGCATGCTTAGCGAAGGTTTATCATTAATTCAAACAACTCATCAGCCCAACAGAATCCAACTGTTACACGATACAAACATGTACATCTGGAAAAAATGACACTTGGAAAAAAAGACTCCTGGTGTACTTGTTTGTATTGTGTAATGGTTGGATTCTGTGTTTGGATTAAGTATAAGACTTTGCTAAAGCATGCAGTATTCAGTTTTTGTGAGTTTGCGTGTCCTTAAAGTTTTTATGAATTTGACATTGTTTGCAATAGTGCTAAGTTTTAATTTGTGCGTATTATGGCATTTTTTTTCGTGGTCATGTCGTTTTTCTGGTTTTTTTAGCTTTGTTGTGTTTATTGTATTTTTGCTGTTAAATGTAATGACTTCTTGCCTATCATCAAGGGGGGTCTTATAAAGATGCGCCCATCCATAAGAAAGGGGTTCAATCTAAATTAAAAACTTAAGATGTTGAACACGTCTTTTTTAACAGTAAACATTACAGATTACATTTTTTGACACTGTACAGTGATAAACACCCATACAAATTACAAAAACGCCGTACACAGATGAACCCAATGTTATATTCAAAAGAGAATATATTATTTAGAAGACTAACAATCATTAACAGTCATCATATATAGAAAAATCAAAATTTTAAAAATAAATGTCCAAGGACAACAGTTTCTTCTCGATAGATTCCTAGTGCTAAAACCTATATCAAACCCTTATTTATATGAGAAGCTATTAAGAAACGGGCATTAATATGGCAGCCGTATTTAATTTATGCAAATTATCAAAGGGCCTTTGTGAAAATTGAACCACTGAAAGTGTTTCTTCATGTACAAGAAAAATATTAAAACTTTAAAATGACTGAAATAGCTTGTTTAATGTGTGGTATATGACCGACAATGACCTTTGTAGGAATGTCGGCCACCATTTTGGATTTATGCAAATTAACAAAGTGCCAATGCAAATCATTGCATCTCGAAAATCGTTTGTTCATGCCATAGAAATATACTTTTAACTTTGGAATCACTGAAATTGCTTGTTTAATACATGGTATGTGACTAAAAATGTATTTTGTAGGAATGTTGGCCGCCATATTGGAATTATGCAAATTAGTGAAGTGCCTATATGAAACATTTTACCTCCAAAATGATTCGCCGAGCCAAATTACTAGTGTCAGACGTTGAAATCACTGAAATAGCTTGTTTAACATGTGATATATGGCCAATTATGTTATTTTGTCCAATGGTTGGCCGCCATATTTGATTTATGCAAATTAGGCATATTTCCCCAAGGTGGATTCGAGTAAACTTTTAATATGTTGTTCTGGGTACCTCTCTAAAATACATTCTGAAGAAAAAAATTCTGTTGCAATTTGTGGTGGGTCTAACCCTATTTTGACTGACATAGTACAAAGGTCGGACCCAAACAACTTTCACCTTAATTCCCGGTCAAATTTTCCTACATGCTGTTATGTAGGTCCTTCCCATGCCTAGTTTAATTAGTCCCGCATAGTCTTGAACATACATGGAAGGTCATGTTTACTACAAGTGAAGTATTTTTAGAACCGTAATTGGCATACCAGTGGAAAGTCCAGATAGTTATAGTTCTTGATAGTTCTAGAGAGCTTATTTTCACTATAAATACGGAGCGGTATATCAGATTAGTCAGACTTTGGGATTTTCACTTCTCAAGACTTTTACGCTTGATTTTGCTCTATGACCCTGCACGGTTCAGACCTACATCAACCTTGTAGCTAGAGAAGGACTTACTTTCTCACTCATCAGTGTCTGTCTGGACTCAATACCTTGGAGACTGTAATTTAGGAGTTTTGTGCCGTCCAAGTACTGTAATCTGTGCACTGTTTTGTAACTTTCAGTTAATTTCCCCCAATCTGAGTTAATTTGCCCTAGTCTTAGTCATAAGTTTGAATTCGAGATGTAACGTAATCGTTAAATTTTTTCATGTACTTGTTTTCGTGCTGTCACACTATTTAAAGCTGTCTTTGTGAGACAAATCCAACGTCGCTGATGTCAAGATCTTTTGAGGTTTGACTGACCGTTCGGACCCCCCCGGAAGTATATGATACTATACGTAACTATTCTTTTCAAACATATATTGCTTCGGTAATTTATTTTATGGGTTTCATCGAAAGATAAGCCTCTGGTCAGATCTCGACATCTTGCTTCATGTTAAATATATTTGGATGAATAAAAAGCGTGCAATGTGCATCCATTTTTAAGAGGCATCCTGTAAGATGATCTAAGTATTCTTTGCGAAATGTCTCAATCAAACTGGTAATGATTTATATTACAGTTTACTTGGACGTTTTATTCATTGTATGGTATTCTAATTTTAACACATTTCAGTAAAATCTCCTTCGTATTCGAACTCACTACCTCAGTACTTAGCAACCTATAAGACATCAGCGATCAGAACCGCTCGGTCAAATCCCCACTTACAAGTCGTATCACATCTTGAATGCAACATACCAGACTCTTTGTCATTGTGTGTTGGGAGAGAAACATTGTATCAATTGACTGATCATGATTTCATACTATTGCGTCTTTCTGAGCACGGGTAATTCATTACGTCACATCATTCAGATACGTCACTTGTTGGGTTTCGCCCAATCACAAAGATTACAAGCAGCTCGACTTTAGCTTTGGCAATTTTAAGATTAGCTGAAGTGAATGTGTTAGATTTTAGAATTTCTAGTATTGCTACGATATTGTTAGAGAAAGGAAATACTTAAAGATAGTGTGGTACGATATCAAGAAAACAATAAGACTATATGCGAAATTAGTGTGAATAAAGACGTGTTTGGATACGGTGTCAGTTTGTAAAATGAAGAAATAGTACGTAATTACAAGAGTTTGGGTCATAAGATTAGGGGATTAGCTCAAGATTATTCCACACTGAATTTCAGCAAATGATAAACCTAATTATTTCTCCAATTTAACATGAAATGCTGTGGGCATTGATAAAAATAAGCCAAATTAAAATTTGATATGAATGTTCTTGGATATTGCTAGAGGCAGAGAAAGTAATCGGCAACTGTTCAAGAATAGGCTCGCCGAACAGAGACGCCGCATTGCAATACATGAAACATTGTTTGTCTATGGTAAGCTCGCTATATGTATCGCTTCTCTTCAACCAAGATCATTTCATCTGACCCGATAACTTTGTTTACAATCTGCAAACGTGGTATTCAGAAACATGATGGAATGCCATGGCTAACAAAGACGACGTACATGTCATCGCTTGCTATTCAGTCCCCGCGGGGGAAGACTGACCATGGAGGGGGATAACGGTTTTCATCATGTCCGTCCGTCCGTCCGTCTGTGTGTCAACAAGCCTTCCTCAGACGACGTACATAAAATTTGATGGTGCTCGTTCCACAAAATTTCAAGATATCCCTAATCTTGGATTTTTCAACAAAAAAGACCCCTTATTTTGAGAAATAAGGAAAAAATACGACAAAAAAACAACCCCTTACTTACAAAATCCAGGAGAGAAAGACATAATATTAGAGTCAGGCCAATGCTTTATTATGATATTGTTTTCACATATATTAATATATCAGAGACTGAAAGAAACTGTAAACTTTGAAACAGGAGTGTCAAACTCATAAAATTCATCAGATTTCGAATCACAGCTCTAAACAAGATCAAAGTATAGAAAACGCATAATGAAACTTTTGGTGAAGTTTGAGTGTCTGATAGGTATTTCCTGGGATATTTCAAATCTTTCTTGGGCCAGGTTTTTGGAAAAGTACCCCTTTTTCTCGATTTCACGGACCCGTGATAGGGAATAAAAAAAACACTTCCTTCTCCGTGATTTTAGGAACACGCATGGATACCCATTGTCCCCGACAGTGACACCACCGGGACGGACGGACGCACGCACACACGGACGCACGGACATGAGCAAACCTACAAGTCCCCCGGACGGTGTCCGTGGGGACTATTAACCATGTCATAAGTTTCGAGTACTAGTCTATGCAGCATAACGACTTTCATTCAATAGGTTATGTCAAATCTCTATCTTCAACATCCGTAAACAGGCCCCGACAAGATTAAGCAGCCAGAAGGTGGAAGTATGATTGTGTACCTCAGAATATATGTGACTCTAACCTTGCTGGCCCTGTATATGTCTGTCTACGTTAAATTTTATAGAGGAACATTAACCTTCATGTCATATATTTTGATGATCATATCAAAACGTCATCGTAGTCTTATACAAACTGCAGACTGATAAACACTCAGAGATTTAGAGCTTTGAAAAGGGAACGCATCTTGGTTTGTAATGTAGAAACGGTGTTGCTTATCAAAATACGTATAAAACCCATATCTTTGAAATGTCTTATGGCCTTCATGTTATGACATTGATCATTCTAATTTAATGCTGACTTTCTCCTTAAACAGACCCATGCATTTCACCCCAATTTTTAAAATTAGGGTCCCCTAGGTTGTACGTCGATAGTTTTTCTATATGGAAAGACAAATCTCAAATATTTGGCTAGCTATGTTGTCTTTTAACCCTTGAGACATGTCTTTTGCCCAGATCTAAACCAATGGACTATTTATTAAGAGATTAACATAATATTCCCAGCACCATTCTATTCTTGCATGTCATCAAAGTCAAATTTAGATTAAAATTACTCCCCAAGTTCATTCTAATGTACACTGCGACATTGCCTTCAATGGCAAATTTTAATATTTATTGTCAACTCATACCGCATGGTAGTTTTGAATTTACCGATCTTGGAACATATTTTCACATTGCTCGCGGCTTATAATTTGAAATGGTGTAAAGGAGTAACGAAATTTCTTGATGCTCGAAGGGAATTCGATATTGTAGTACGGTATTACTGGGGTGACATTTCTTTAGGAGAGCTGCTTCTTGCAGACGATATCCCAACGAGGGAGGACACTTTGGGATGTTTTAAAGGGAGGTGTTCTATTTTGGGACAATACCTCGGAGAGTTTCGCTATTTAGTGACAGACTTTACAAGAAAGGATGGTTTCATCTTTTGCAAACGACAGATTCTGTGACATCATTTTAAAATGTAAAATGAAAGTAAAGTACACACCATCTTGCAAGCGAGACTACTGACATTGATACTTGCAAGTTGAAACTGCCGAAAAACAGGTCTTTCTTGAAATCGATATCATACGGAATGTACTGGAACGACGAAGTCGGCAAAATAACGTGGTAGCTGGTACTGTTTTTGTGTTCCATCGATTTCTACGAATTATTCAGCGACTCTCTATCCCGTGCAATGAGTGTCGTCCTTATGCTTGAATGTAGCGCTGGGTACCATTCCACTTTAAAGGGAAAAAGTCGTCGGAATTGCGCCTGCGCGAGTTTCTTGCTTATAAACAATGCATTTCTGCGCGATATCTAGATGCACCTCATCATTATAGCTGCAACATTTAAATTATACGATGTAGATTATGATAGCCATGTTTTAACTTTCATCAGTCATCACCGTACCTTGGATACAGTGTTTACATTGAACGTACGGGTCCCATATGACCTTTGAGCGCAGTTCCGACGACTTTATCCCTTTAAGAGAGAAAGCCAACTTTTTGTGATGAGAATTCCCTTCAAGACCGATCAACCCACTTTTGATTGATAAAGGTCACGTCCGGTTCAGCTCTCATGGACGATTACAAATCTAATAGACCAATTCCCTGCAAAATTTCCTCTCTTACGCATGTTCCCTTGACTGAAAACAATGAAGTAGCTTTTTACGAGATGATCGTTTTACTTGTTTGCTAAATTTGGTAAATAGGTCCTAAAACTATCACAACTTGTTTACGAATTTGGATATATCGTAAGAGTAGGATAATACACAGATGTCTTTTCAGGCAGACACCTCACATGTGTCCTGGAGAATATTCAATTCTTAATTTCTATTCTCCCGATGGCGAAATTTGACAGTGTGCGTTTAAGAAAGTGGATTACACGGTGGTGTAGCGATACCATGTGTTAGTATTTCGTTCCGGAATGGCAGTGGAATCTTGATGGAGTTCACTGGCGCCGATGCATCGCGCGCAAAATGAAAGCGTTTACGCGGCTGTAGTGTTTGCTCGCTGTAAGACAGACTCAAAGCATTGATGACATCTTGCCCTTGAAAATAAAGCGACACAAATACAAATCAAAGACATATTAGATTTTTGGAATACATAGTAGGTACAACTATGTGGCCTTGTCGGCAAGAATGTTGTATGTCAAGTCATCTGACGGATACACTTGTTATTTACGCTAATCTTCTGTCAAAACCAAATGTGTCATTAATACTTTAAGATTTTGCTGTGGTTAGAAATATGGGTTCCCGCTGTTCACGGTAATTACTCAATAAATTGAAATGCTTCAAAACATTTGCGTTCGGTTCTTTTTAAGTGCGTAAGTTGACGTAATATATACACGATAACGCTGTCCTTTTTGTTAATGATATAAGTTTTTTAGAACTAACATATAACGGAAGTCATTTCTAGTCTCGTTTCGCAGCCTGCAGAAGCGTAAATCAGTTTTGCGCAGTTGAGATTTAATAAAACCAAGAATGAAACATCGAGAGGAATTTTTACATTTATGTAAGGTGTAAGAACCTACAAAGAGTAAACATAAAACTACTCGGGGTATACTCAGCAACCAATGACTAAAAGCAGCAACCAATGACAAAACTGCATTTCATCTGTTGTGGTGAAATGTTAGTAAAGTATTTCCAGATGTATCGGATTTCAAAAAAAGTATAAAAAGCAGTCGATATTGTCTTACAACGACAGCGGCGTCAATAAAGCTGATACTGTCTGAAGACGAGATATAAAATAAGATGCATATTGTCTAGGGAGATGTGTAATAAAATGGTTGTTATTGTCCGAGAATGAAATATACATTAAGAGAGCTGATATTGTCTGAGGGCGAGCTGTACAATAAAATGGCTGATATTTTATGAGACGACATACACAATAAATTGGCCGATATTGTCTGAGGACCAGAAATTGTCTGAGGTTGAGCTATGCAATAAAATGGCTGATACTGTCTGAAGACGAGATACACAATAAGATAGCTGATTTATCTGAGAACGACATATAGAATGAAATGGCTGATATTGTTAGAAAACGAGGTATACAATAAAACACGTTGGGGTGTTCTGGCTATTTTAGGCTCTCCTAAGAGACTTTTTTGTTACGGGAACATTCTTGGTTTTCATTTCCCAGCATTATAGAGTTTCCTCAACGAGACCAGCTATTCTTATAAATAGTAAGTTGTGGAGTTACCGTGTCAGTTGTTGAGTTACAATGTCTGAATCTTAATGGACAATTCTGACGAAATCTGCACAAATTACTCTACTCGGAAAAAAACACGATTCCTTTCATCGTTACAGTGGTGGATATGTGATAGTACAGCGATCTAAGATCTACTGCGTCTGTCACAATGTTAATATATTTTCTTTTCTGATGATATGACATACAAAACGACTAATTGAACAAGATCAGAAACTCGCAAGTCGGTACTTTAGCATTGAATTGACAATAACACGAATCGAATAGTCCAACGAAGTCTTTGCTTTATGTATCGTAGTTACAAAGCGTTTTCGGCTACCTAGAGTCGAGTATACCCCTTTTACACTAATCATGCGATGGTCTTGTCTTGGAACAGCTCGACACAGCATGGGCGGCAACATACATATAACCACAATATTTTTACAGCGCTACTTCTTCAATAATGCGTCACATATTTGACATGCGCAACATTCCAAACAATTTAAATTGAAAACCACCTTGTTTGAACAAGGTCAGGGATCTATACGCACAGCGTGTGAACTTAGTTGACACGCTTAATTATCGTTGACTGTCTGCATGTCATTTGTCAACACTGATATTATCAAAAAATAACCGAGCAGAAGCACAGAAAGTGATATACATTATTTCTATGATAAATTACATAACCACTAGCCTAACTTCCTAATTGTTATCTTTAACATTTAAAATAATATACACACGTTTTGTCTGACTGTTGTCTGTATTATTGAACTGTATGTACGCTGTACAACGATGAATCTTCATCGTTGTCTATACAATTCAATCAAACAGAAATCGAGAAGGCAGTGAACTAAATAAATCGTAAACATCGTTTGCTCGGTTTCGTTTGAGTTAAACAATGGGGATTCTTTTATTTACACAAAATATGAACACATATCCGTTTCATTTGAGATTAAATCTAATTTATTGTTTAAGCGGAGTTTTATAGGAGACACAGAACAACCCGTAAACAGTATCGGGCGAATTTCATCGATTGGATTGTAATGCTGAACAGATAGATTTAACATATCATTGGCTTTGGATGAATGGTGTCTCTCGATTTAATTAATAAATCATGGGCATATTAAAAGTAGATGGCTTTGATAGCCACGTTAGATGGTTCGTTATGATGTTAATCGTTGTAGCTCTTCCACTTAATTTTACTCTTTAAGGCACAGTTATCTCAGATACCCTGGCTCGGGGGTCCAGGTAGATTACACCCTCGTTCGGGGTATATGGAGATCACATCCTCGTTCGGGGGTCTGAGTTCGGGGTATAGGGAGATCTCTGTCGAACGGAGCTCTTAACAAAATTCTTCATCGTTCTACTTGATTCAATTATATGACTTATACTTACTGACTCATTAGTCTGTTTGAAGAAAACGCCATTCCCTCCATTGAAGAGAGGCACCCAATATGATTATATCGAAAAAGGGTATTTTACGAAGTGAAAATTTTCAGGGCATATGACTGATTTACGGGTGTTATTTCGTTATCAAACGCTGTATCACAGAGACATAGGAACAAATTGGCTTCAAGTATCATTCTCTGTAGTATAATATAAATAGAAATGTCCGTTAGAAATGAAAGATTCAGTATCGAAATTTATCTCAGACTACAATATAATTCTTCAAATCTATACTGAACGACCAAGACGATGAGTATCTGACTAGTCTCGTCAATCAACGTAAGGTACGAGACGAGATGATCTAAGAGTCTGCGCAAACTGCAAAGTCCTCTTCTTAACATAAATCAATCATTGGCTTTGTTTCATGGCCAATTTTACTATCCAGCAGCATTCTAGATACAGTGAAAACTGTCTAAACCGAACCCTGTCTAAACTACAAACCCGTCTATTTGAACACCTTTTCTAGTCCCTTCTACATAGAATGCCATGTTTAAAGGGACAAAGTCGGCCATTTTTCATGAATTTTGTTTGATACGAGCTACTACTTATATTGTTTGACATGTTGAAAGATACTGAATGAATGGGTGACCATGCATATATTTGACCCCGATTTTTAGACACGATAAATGAGACCATCGCGAAAATTAATTATTGGTCATGGCCATAAATTCATTTTCGCGATGGTTTCATTTAATTATATGCATGGTCACCCATTCATTCAGTATCTTTAGGCATGTCAAACAATATAAGTAGTATCTCGTATCAAACAAAATTCATGAAAAATGGCCGACTTTGTCCCTTTAAGGAACCTCAGAGTCTATAAACTGAACACCTCTGTTAACCGAACAGTTTTCTCAGTCCCTTTGGTGTTTGGTTTAGACAGGTTTTACTGTACAACATCAAATGATAATGCAGTTTTCCAACTGTGAAGGCACTTAATGAAATTAATCTTCCAGTCAGTGAACTGAAACCAAGATTATTATTTACACTTGGAAGTTAAAGTACTCTGAAATTCGAAGTTTTTACGGTGTATATCTCCCCTGATAAAAAATAATGTTTTTCACGGATGTCCGGGTTACTTTGGGGCATCTCAAATTGGGGCATTTTTGGGGCATTTCTCAAAAGAGAAAGAAACTGGTTTCATTGTTCTAGTTTTCAATAAGTTTGTAGAAAATGAGAGTAAAAGTGCTAGGTTTGTTTGATGTTATTATAGATAACTACATAACACGATTAGAACTAATTTGGGATAATTGGATGGTGAATTAATGTCTATTTGATCAGCAAATGTAAGCTCATCTACGTTTCTTTTTTAAGTTATACACTCGCTTTTATGAGTAATTTGTAATATTGCAACATTGAGTTACAGGGCACCTAACATTTTTGAGAAATTTGAAAAACATGAAAATCCAATTATCCCAAATTAGTTCCAATCGTGTTATATGTCAATAGCATTTGCTCGGATGAAACTTCTGAAGTTAAACAGGAAATATTAGGTGAATTTTAATTTCAAACGTGATACACCGATTAGTGATCACTCAGTCTTACTATTGGATGAGATCAAAATATAAATTTTTCTGGCCTTTGAAGCATGGATTGGCTGTGGTTGATTATTGTAAATAATACCTTGAAAGGCCTGGTAACCCATACTTTAGTTTGTATATTCTCCAAAACTACAATGTTTCTGCAGTGCTCGAATTGCATCGTAAAACGCGAACGATGAACAGAGGGCACAGTGTCAGACCTGAAGTCTTAGGGGCCTTGGTAACTGCAACTCGTACATGACTAAGGATAATCATCGCGTATAGAGCAGGGGGGATTTGGTATATTTCTGTTACATGCACAAATTTGAGCAAACCTATGCAATAGTTACACAAGGGAAATCATGTGGCTACGTAATCAGATTTGGTTTTGAAATGTCTGTTGTGAAAAATCAGTCAGCAGTTTAAACTTTAAGCGACCTATTTCAGCAACTTGTGGTGTTTGGAAAATTCGCAACTTTGTAGTCGGGTTTTTGCATTCCAAATTTTCGTTTGTGGGGAAGAGATTTAAGGTCAAAATGCCATGAGTTTCGATTCCAAATAGCATTCTTTCATGAGTCCACGACCCCTAAGGGTGCAGATGCTATGCTTCTCAATGTTTTACTACTACAGTTATAACTCGGATAGGTCATAAAATTGTCACCAGGGTTGAGCAAGTAAGGTGAAGTTGCTACATTTTACGGGTTTCATACCGCGAAGGTTTGCGTATAATGGAACCACAACCTAACTTTATTAAGGCTATTTTATTCGTAATTTGCTGGATTTCAAAAACAAATCTATCTGTATTCATGGACAGCTTGGTTCTGAGTCTCTCTATACACTTTATTTCTAAGAATAGTAGACAGTCGTTGTGGCAACGAAAGGATGTAGCTATTTTTGAACGACCACCCATGAAATGTGTCATTCGTTACTCAGCTACACTGTAAAGTTAAGTGTTCAAGGATAGAACACCAATTAAACGCCTTTTTGTAACACTTTTTGAACGCCTCTAGACGTTCAGAAATCTAACACTACGTGTTCAACCAACGTTCAATTTTTGAACATACGTATGCAGATTTTGAACGCTACGTGTTCATCAGATATTATATTGAACACCCTGGTGTTCCATATCTGAACACACGTTGCACATGAAATGTGTTCAAAAAATTGAACTCTTTTACGCGTTCAAAGGGCTGTAACACTTTTTGAACGCATGGACGCCGTTCAACGATAAGTGTGTTAAAGGCTAGAACACATGATGCGCGCTTGTTGAACATCTTTAATTTTGGGCGTTCACGGGGTGTTCAAGCCTTGAAATAACATTACAGACCATTGATATCCAGTAAAATTATTTTATTCTAAAAATACACGAAACATTTCTAGAGTAAAATACAATAATTTACTGTAAAATGGGCAAATAAACATTGCAACTTTGTATGTAAAGTTTGTCAGAGGAAAAAACCAACAGTGTTAACACCTTCCTACCAAAAACATAATAAAAATCACCATATTGTTGATGACGTTTTATGTTCATACTTGTTTAAAATGTACAAAAATAATCTGAAAAAGCTCAAAATTTGGCATACTTATTGTGTTGAAAAGTATATGTATGAAATGCATACTCCATTTTTGTAAGATTGTTTCTTAAAGACATTTCCTCTTGTATAGACAATTGTAAATTTTGAAGAAGAAAAAAGTTAGTCAAGGCTTCTCTAGTGAACATGGTATATAGTTGTCCACACTAAAGTAAACACAACATGTCAAAGTGTAAAAGTGTCACAGTAAGGCACAACATGCAGAAAGTGGGGTTAAGTTGGTCCTTGGCAGGGTAAAACCTATTTCCTAGTCCAACAAATTCCTTCATAAACAAAAAGGTTTGTTTGTTTGTAATATCTTTAAATAAACCCTGAAATAAATGGCTGACATTTCAAAAATATACTTCTGAGAAATTTAAAACATATTCATAAAGATCTTTCAAATTCTGGTGTACCCTGCTATTAATTTTTATACAATTTCTTTTACCAAAAATGGTAAAAATCGCCCTTAAAATGAAAGAAAAATTCATTTTATCATAACTTGAATATATTACATTCTGGTAATCCCTTTATGTCTTAAAAATGTCTGAAATATCTTTAATGTCCTAAAATTACAAAGTTGCAAATGTCTGCATAATTTGAAAAATCTGAAAACGACTATCAGTAGAGATCTATGTCCTAAATATCAAAACTCTTCGATTAGCAGTGTTGAAAGAGATTTTTTAAAGATTTTTTGACCAAAAATGACAAAAATTGCAATGAAATATAAAAATTTGAATATTTCATCACAACTAGCACAAATTTGAATAAGGCCATTTTTAGGGACATGTTTACCAAATATTGAAGACGGCAGAAAAATAGAAGAAGATTTTTGCCAAAGAATAGCAAAATTAGCCTCAAAAATATAAATTTGCATATTCCATCATAATTTGAACATATCTGATTCGGGTAATCCCTTGGGACCTGTAATCCAAATATTTAAGGATTCGTACAGGCTGTTTTGAAGAAAAACCTTTGGATGTACAAATTTTAGGACAATGCTACACATCCATCTATTTAGCTGACAGCAAAGCTAAAAACCAGTTGCTAAGTACAAGAGACGTGTTGAGCTACAATACAAAATAATCTACGGTTTGGTAGCACGCTATGATCAACTAAATGTTACAAGGGCATAAGCTTTCAAAGACGTGAAGTCTCCTTCATCAGATGCAAGGGGGGATGAAAAATGGAAGCAGAAAGTGACAGAAAATTCAGAGTGAAAATTTCAGAAAAATCAGTAATTCAGAGCGGACATTTTTACTCTGAATGGTCTGTCGCTTTCAGCTTTAATTTAAATATGGGAGACTACACGTCTGTGAAAGCTTATTCTCCGACAACATTTAGTTGATCATAGCATGCTACCAAAGCTTTGATTAATTCCGAACAAAAATACAGAAATTTATCAAAATTCAGTTACTGACCCTTGGAAGTTTAAATCTACATTAGAGATGAACTGAGGTTCTCAAGCTTGTTTCCAGACAGCTACCTGTACACTCATCTTCTTCGTTATCTGTACCACCAGCTTCTATAACAACTCTTCGATTTTCAGTTAAATCCAACTTTTTACATCCTGAAAAAATGCAACAATAGGTAATATGGCGAGATGAAACTTTAAATGAAAGACAAGGAGCTGATTAGGTTAAGGAAAAGGGGAGACTTTCATATACAGTGCCTCTCTTCAATACTGTTACAAAATATTTGCTGCTTCTTGTCACCAACTGATTAAAATAAAAAAGCCAAACTCTCCTATGCTGAAACAATACATTTTATACTCTACGATGTTTAACTGATGTTTTACATGCGATTGTGTTTGCTAAAAGACATGTATTAGCTGTGATTACGCAGCAGTACTATGCAAGGCGTATCGATAGCGCTCAGGTCAAGGGTTATCGCTACAGATGTGTTTTGATGACCCTTGACCCGAGTGAGATCGATCGATAGGCCATGGCCAAAAGTACCACTGCGTAGTCACAGCTAATTGTTGGTATAGCAGCCATGAAAGAAGAAAAAAGGTTTCCTCACGTAGTTAAGCTATTTCAAGGTACAATACAATTAATTTCAAAGGACGATAATATAGATGCTTCAAAAATCTAATACCTTTTACTATTTTGGAGAGGAAACTTACCCTTTCTGGTCTTGCTTCCGCACGATCACGACTTCAGGGTGCGCTTACAAGAAAAATGTCGCAACTTCCGTTTTGATGCATCATGGGATAGGAAAAGGCACCAAACTTGAACACCAAGTGTTTAGAAGTAGAACGCCTCTTGCACGCCGATGTTAAAATTAAAACGTTCATGGTGGTTTTCAGATTTTCTTTTCTAATTTTTGAACTTTCAACCCGTAATAAACGTGTAAAATTATTTTGTATACTTCCTTTTTTAGAAAAAATATGCTTTCAGCAATTGTCGGCCGGAAATATTTTTCACTTAGTGTGAAATTCGTTACACCAAAATCCGTGTACGTTTACCGGACAGTGAAGCAATTGTAAATTTAATATAGTCATTGTAAAGTAAAAAACACAAAAGATTGTTAATTGTTTCACAGTATTGTAAAATTTCTGTGATGCTCAGTTTTTGAACACTTGAAGGAGATGGTTGTTAACACTACGTGTTCAGGTTTAGAACATCATTGTTAATATTATGAACACTGGTGTTAACAATATGAACACTAGCCGTTCAAATTTGAACACCGACATGTACATTTTGAACGCGTAAAGACGCGTATAGCGTCCGCTATTTTTACAGTGTATGTAGACGTCAAATGCGACCGTAAACTGGTCAATGCCCATGAAGGCCAAATCGTTGAGTTTTATTTTCAGAACAAAAGGTTTGTTCCGGTGCGAAACCATACTCAAGTAGAAAGATCAAATTTATGAATAGCAGGCAACGCAATTGGATAAAACTGAATAAAATTTGTCGAAGTCCATGAATAATTCGCAAAAGAGATACTCGTGTGTGATATTTCTTATTTAAGATGATAGACATTTTAGCGACGAGTATTGGACAACGAAACACTGAAAGTTCATAGTGACCATACATAAGATGTACGCCCCTTTGTGACTGTTTTGGTAGCATTAATAAAATGATTAACTTCGTTGGTCAACGTCAGGTTTTGACAAATCGGATATGAGTCAGCTTTGGATAAATCGGATATGTCGTCAGGTTTGGGTAAATCGGATATGTCGTCAGGTTGGGATATATCGGATATGTCGTCAGGTTTGGGTATATCGGATATGTCGTCAGGTTGGGATATATCGGCTATGTCGTCAGGTTTGGGTATATCGGATATGTCGTCAGGTTGGGATATATCGGATATGTCGTCAGGTTTGGGTATATCGGATATATCGGATATGTCGTTAGGTTGGGATATATCGGATATGTCGTCAGGTTTGTATAACTCAGATATGTCGTTAGGTTTGGATATATCAGCTATGTCGTCAGGTTTGGATATATCGGATATGTCGTCATAAGGAAATGAAGAATAATAGCGTGCAAACTACAGGCATGTAATATCGGCAGTTCATACCGTCTTTGACTTCTACATTTATTGACCACCTGGAAAGCTTGAAATGACAGATCACAACTTAAACACTGCAATGACATTGTTATCAATGGTAATACCACGTTCAATATGGAATCACTTCAGTCGGCGTTATGAGCTGGTAGCTCAAAACTGTAGAGAGACACGTCGTTTAATTTCTTTCATTAGCGTCATTAATACAGGGACAGTGCCTTCACGGCCTTTGACTTACTGCCCGTCCTATTTAGAATACTCAGCGGACGTGCACGAACCTAGATTCATGTTTTACGGCGAGAGTTTACAAAACTGCCGAGTATTACATTACATCGCCACCAAGAAGAAATCAAACAGAATTGAGAGAATTCGCATATTGTATGCAGCTTTCTCCACAGCAATCATATTGACTGTAAAACTACGCAGACATGCCAACTATTTCATTAAACAAAACAGGTTTTCAAATCGATATCACCAGAGTTCTATAGAAATAAGTAAACAAGAATAAAAGATAAACCGTTGTTTTCTCGAGTAAGAACAATTGACGTCACAATAGTCAGTAGATGACGTCATTCGTCGTTGAATCATCACTAAAATGACCGTCAGATAGAAAGTCCCTTTCCCTTCTTTCAACATAAGTTCGACTTGCTAGCTGCTAGCTGGTCTTTGTCGTCAAAGACTGAGGTAGCTTTACAAACGCCCCTGAGTGTAGCTTTGCTCTTCTTGCAATCAAGACTCGTTGTCAAATTTGCCTGTACTTCAATGTATTTACAATACAACAAAGCGACTCTAGACATTACTAAACGTCCATTTTGTTGTTTTAAACATAAGCTTTGTCCGAGTATAACTTCATTCTGGTACTGAGAAGTATTGATTAACATCAGCCGCTGTTGAGATATCGTCAACTCGATACCTTTGGCAATTCTGCTACGCCTAAACTGGACACTGAAGTCTCCGAAGTAATTAGGTTCCTTTACTTCGATGAGTTAACTTTACTTTTTGTTTGTATTTTACGACAAAATGAACGTAATGTACAGTCATTGGCGAAATCTTTGTTGCAAAGTGTCGTTTAAACCAGTGTTGAAGTGCGGTCTGATATTTTTTGAGGTAGACTTATAAGCTTAGTTTTCTCTGAACAGTGGCAATGGTATTGTCAAACAACATCTTAAACAGAAAATTTGAACGAGTAACATCAGACTGTCAAAGAAGCTGTTTAATCTGCATATTTAACAGCTTTATCACAGATCTTTTATATTTGCATATTCCGTATTTGCATATTCGAGGTATCCGCCGTAATGTTTAATCATAAACAACCAATCAGGTCGTAAAGTTAATTACGATTCTTCTTTAACTGTAAATCTGATTTAGTTCATATTTTCAATTCAAGTATTTCTTAGGTCACTGCAATGCTGTCGTTTCAGCATTGGTTAAAGGATGTCATGTATTCGTAGACAAGTGTGATGTCAGTACCTTAGTTTCCCATTATTATCAGAGATCAAGACGACAAAGATTCGGTTCATAGATTATTTCGATAGCGCAGCAAATTATTGTGTTGTTATGCAGCTGACAAATCCGTGATTGTAATGTAGCGCTAGGCCGATGGCTGAATTGAAGCCTCTATGTAAAACCTTAGGAAATTCTGATGCTGATCTGCCTATATCGTAACCATACATCAATGAATTAGATCTGTAACGCAACATATATCGCCATATGTGACATCAATTCCAGACAAGTCCGTTTAAATTCCACGAAATGTAATTATCGCGTTTAAAAAACCGTTGACTTACCTTTAATCGTAAATTTCCACTTTTCGTTTTCCACCAAAATACCAAATCGGCATTGACTAATGTACCATCGCCAGACATACCGAAGGCGAACCAACTTTGTGGATCAAGTTTCGGTCTTCTAATTCGAAAAATGATCTTTTCTTTACGAAAGTCAAGATCCCACGATAGATGAATACTATTGTCTTGGTCCAATGGAACGCTATATCGTAAATCACTCGACGAGCGTTCATGTGAATGAGGTAAATATTTAGCATGTATCGTTGTTCCGAAAACAAAGAATAAAAATATTGTCACAGATTTGAAAAAAATAGATGATGACATATTTGAAGTTTTCACCAGTAGTAATAGGTCGACATTTACAAGACAATAATGGTGTGGAGAATGATGAACTGAATTCTACTGTTAGAATTTCCTCGTCATCGGTTGACCATCAAGTCTGACTGGGTTTATCCCGACTTAAAAAATATAACGACCAACAATGCTTTCCTGACTTCAGCTGCCGCTGTGAGGAACTGGTTGAAAACTTCAGAACTTGATAAACATCTGCTAGGTAAGCTTGGATTTGTCTTCATTGAAGTACTCACGTTTTTGTTGAAGTGTGCTGTTGAGTGACGACATACGAGGTTTGGCTGACCAAATTCAATGAACAGGACATTTACCGCAACCGCGATTTTTGCCCTCCGAGTTTCGTTCGAACCGCACAACAAGTCTGAGAACCGTCTTGAAACATTAAAGCGCGTACATGATCCGACTCTCTCATGTGAACACTCTGCTTCTGTACAATGATATATTAAGCAAAATCGTGCGATCTGCGTGACCCATGACCTTTTAGAGGCGGGGTGAGCAGGCAGGGGGGCTGTATCAATTCACCAGTGTGTTACCATCATGTAGGTTGAAGCTGTCAATGTCTGGAGAGTGACAGCGTAATAACACTCTGGCATTGGTCTTTCCTCGGTCAAAAGCCTTCCCACGCATTGTACAAAATATTTGAAATATGAAATGGCTGAGCTGCAAAGTCAGGAGCTACGAAAACATTTCACTATACAGGATGAGGGCATACTCCGGGCGACTTGGATGTAGCATACATCTAGGTTCCAAATTGATAACATGTGTTGCCTTTACTAGAAACAGGCATTTAGACGTAACACATTTACAGGATGGTGTTATGTGATAAATTTTGAATTCACCTTCTGTCAGACACAGAATGCGTTATTAAGGTTGAAATGAGCTTATTAGAGAGAAACTCGTGCTATTAGGTTGATTATAACCATGGAGCTCTATGAATTATGTTCATGGTAGTTCAGTGATTTTTACAATAAAATCACAAGAAAAGTAGCGTGTGAAATGACCTCTGGCAGCGTTAATCTGCCAATATCCGTTGTAAGTTGATTTATTTCCGCAGGCCATGTCATTTGCACCAAATCCAGCTGAACAGCAATTTGTGCATTTGTTGTCAAAGGCTGGCCCTCACAAAGACCCCAATTACAAGCCTATTAAAAGCGATCAATTAACTGCCATAGAAAAAGAAATAAATTGAAACGCAAGGAAGTAGAAAATGCGATGCTGCATTTGTTTCAGCGATGTTAGTTACAAATCCAATTTCTATTAAAAGCCGTCGTTGTGTGGGCTGCTTTCGGTAAAACCCATAGTTACCAGAAAGGTGGTATTTTCAGTTGGTGACGTTGTATGGAATTCAGATTACCAAGAAAGGACGTGGAAAGTCAAATTTGATGATTTTAAAACTGTTCTTTCGTGTTGCTGTATTTCGTGTTGAGATATGTAGTAATTTAGGATTAACGCGTTGTGGTTGTTAAAATTGCCAACATTTTGAAACTGACTCTCTGTGATATTAATTATCAGGTTTATCTTGTAAGATTTTGTCTTTGAACACTGTGTCTCTCTTCCAGTAAATATCTAAGTATACATCGTCATTTGAAACATCTTTGCTCTACGCAGCAAGCGGCATGCCACGAACAATCACCAAGATCATCGACTGTCAAATATTTCTCTTTCTAACAAGACTAACTGTCTTTTCATTAATAGTTCGGGTTCAGTATTCTGCCAAGAAATTTACCTAAAAATCAGACAAAATCGAACACTCGCTCTCACATAATTTAAACCCTTTCCGCCGGTAATATCAAACATGCTTGGCTAAAACGCCCTCTGTATAATCTCATGCAAGCATTTTCGTCGCTTGAAGAAACTGTGAACAGGTGAGTGGAAACATTTGCTCATTCCCACAGGCATATCTTACATGTATAGAAATTCCACCATGGCTGTATCGTGACCTTCTAACCTTCTTTAACAGCTATCTCTTCACCCGACCGAAACGATTCGATGACAGACAATCTGGTCAGTGAATATAACAACGGTTTCGAAAGTGTCAGTTACGAATGCAAAAGAAGTGTATATTATTAGAAAATTCAAGTGGCGTGACACATGCAATGCTGAACAAACTTTGCGTTTTATTACACCAGCGTTCAGCGAACCTTTCTAGGAACTCACAGACGGTCTGTATTGGCTTTCGAAGTCGTAATGAACTGAAGGCTTCATCGAGATCGATAAATCACTGTACAATGCAGCGGATTTTACGTGATGCATTCGCTGAAATTGATGACTTCTCTGACTAATAATACATCGATAAATCCAATTTAATCACAAGACAAAAAACCCCAGTCCATTCAGTGCTTTTAATTTGATATCAATTTCATATTCTATCTTGTGCTTGTTGTTCTCAGTATAAATAAAACTGAGTGCAGGAAAGACGAGTCATCGCTATTCCAATTACAAAAAGCAGCTCAGAATGAAGAACTTTAGTTTAGGGTTGACTATTCTTATTTGAAAACTTACCTGTTAACATTAAACATTAAACATTAATCTGATATTGTATTGTAAGGTATCATGCGGGAAAATGAATTAAGCCCTTATTGAAGTAATGATTTCATTTGTTCAACATAATAATGGGACACACAGACAGCACGTCATAAAGACGCATTTCACATAATTAATATTCTTGGCTATAAAAACCGTCAAGGTTTACGGAAGCAAATCAGATAAATTGCTTTTGTCTGGGTTATTACATGAATTAATCGTCATTTATCTCGTTTTAGGTCATTATCAGGGAATACAAGGTAACCTGCTACGCGACTAAAATCGTGTTAATGATCAATCAGTCTACGGCTTGGTTAACGGAAATAAAGAACATCAAAAATATCCCATATTAATTATACACGTGTTGTCAATTTTGAAAATTGCAAATTACGTCATTTATGACTGGTTGACTGCGATAGGTTGGGGAGCTGTGGTAATTTCCTTCAGTGTTCGCTTGTAGGTTATTCACCGGAAATATTTGCCAGACAGTAGCTGAAAGTACAGCACAAGATGACAACCTGATGATCTTTTCGGTTTACACTGCTCTAAAAGACTTTAAAGGTGATTTACGACATTTAAAACCCTTTAACCATACTTTACGACATTTCACAATCACGTGAGAAAAGGTATCTTCACATCCCTAATGTTCTCCGGGGAAGAATTTGATAGTAAAACTCATCTTGAAATTTGTGGCGCTATTACCATGTTATCTTGTTTTAATGGCTTGCCCTTTTTAAAACTTACGCCGTATCTTGGTATCATAAATTAGTGTTCATAATTTTACCAAGCATGACAAACCGTTGGCTCTTATTTTCGCAACAAAATTAAAACTACATGAAGAGCCAGAATATATCGATGACGTGCGGTCAGAAGTGATGACGTGCAATGAATTGCATTGACGCTTTCATCTGATCAACTTATTACGCTTAATTAAATCATAGTTCCTCGACTAGGAGTGTTATTAAATGAACTTGAAAACAATTGATGATGACGTAATATTTGATAAGTGCATTTCTTGGAGAAATGACACCAGAGCTACAAATGAAATCTGACTTCCGGAACAATTTGCTCATTAAATAAACGTCCATTGCAAAACGTATCAGTAAAGTGATGTCATGATTGACGTATTTTGTAATTAGAATTTTAATTGTCATAGTCACATATTTCGGTGGTAGATATTTTAAAGAACACTTGTCGCCGTCGGTTTTCTTTAAAAAAAGAGATTTTGCAGTCTGAGTTAACTTCGAGTGCTACATTAAATCAATCTTTCTACTCTTTGTGATTTGGGAATTGCCACCTACAGGTGAAAGTAAGAATAGAATTTAGGCAGCTTGACAGGTTTGGTCAATATACCGTCTTAATCCTTTGAGATTGTATGCATCGTGATGAGTACAATCTGCCCTGTAACCGAATTTTAAAAGACTTTGAAAAAATCCCTTGAAGAGCTTAGTAACATGACATCAAACGACCGCCTTGCATCACCACAGGTCCTCATCCTTCACCACGGGCCCTCGTCCTTCGTAGAATATTGACGTAAATTCCTCACCAGTGTACTTTGCCTTCCGAAACAATATGCTATCAGTGTTTCAAGCTCAAGGCAACAACGAGTGACTTTGCAAGGCTAATGCACCAGTTTCTCTTGAAACTTCAATTTGTTTTTATTACCGACGTTCGCTCAGCCTTATGATGACAAAATAAATATCAATTTTCACCTGCAGCCACGTTAAGTTGGAAGTAATCCCAGGAAAATAGAACCTTGTTGAAAGCATTCCCATGGAAAGTGGACTGCTGATAGAGTGGTCACTGAGATTACCAGTTTTGTCGAATTCCGTGTAAAATTACCATATGATTAGCCCCTTATGATGGATTATTATCGGCGCGAAACATGGCAACTCGACGTCAGGTGATAAATTGGCGACATTTTGGATTATACTGTGAAAACTCGAAGCGAACGAGAAATAATTAAGAAACTTTAGGAACAACGATTGCAGTACAACAAAACATATTTCAAAACTAGATAGACGAAAGTGGTGTACACTAATTAATTTCTTGTGTGCCTCACTCATATCAAACTTCTCAATCTGTACTTGATAAAACTGAGGGCTCACGTGACCTTTCCATTTTGTTCGTGAGTCATTAATTTTCTACACTCATGAAGTAATATCCTACGTTTTTTTGTAAACCATTCCATATGATCTCGTAAAATGCCTCAATAACTGTATCATAGCCGTGTTTAGCTCATAAAACCCTGAAAGTTTCAAAGACCTCTCATTAAAGTTACCAAATGTGGGAGAAAGATCATGTTTAGTATGTTGATGATGATTCTCCAAGGAAATATCAAACGTTTTTGAACAATTAATTGACAAATTACCTGTTAAAATGCCATGGTATTGAAGGTACTGTACTACAACACTGAATGCATCAATGCATCGGTACATGTAGCTGTGGGTCAATAGCTGTGCTGCTGTGTTTTTCTAATTGGGTTTTCTGTCTTTTACGTGCTGATTTTGACTTTGACCACTTTTCTCAGTACACAAAAAACCATCAGAAAACCACCACCACAGCTTTTGACCTTCAGGTAGCTGGTTTAAAGTTGACACTAGTGCTGAACGTTTATGAAGCACAAACTAACTGTCACTGATCTTAAGAAAAATCTTCACTTTTCCTGTATGACTGAGTACTTGAAACTTTGTGTCGTGATTTATGTGATGATTGGTTTTATTTTGAGAATGAAAACGTTTTGGCTCCCGTGTTTACTCACGGGCATAAAATCATACCAATATATGTGTGTGCATCTGGCATACATATACATTTTTTGAATGGCTTGAACTAAATTACATTTCAAACTCTGAGGCTTGTGTGATTATAACGTATAATTAAAGTCTTTTTTTTACCGAAAATTGTCGCCAACAGTAGTGCCACAGCAAACATCGCTATCATGCAAAGCGCCATCTGCAACTGTTTTTCTGTTCTGCCTCGCTTGCACAGGACAGCGAAAATATCAATTTGTTTTGCGATATTATCTGATAAGGATTCAAGGTCATTTCAGGAAAAGTTTTACAGCTTTTACTCTGACTTCAATCAACCGATGAAGTTCAAAGTTGGGACAAACTCACTATACTGTAATAGAAATGTTGATATCAACGTATTTTACGGTGTGAACCAACATGGCTACTAGGTGGTTATTTCCTTACTCAGATTATATAGGATAGGTTCGGCTTGTCAATTATTTTGACACGTAAGATTCTGAAAATATCCAAATACTCCTTAAACTACCATGCAAAATAATATACGAGTTTTCAAATAACATGAAGTTGAAATTTACTGCTGCTACTTTTTCTCATAAATTTGCTTTTAATTTACCCATTAATGAAGATGTGAAATTGAGTTTATGCACATTTCTATGTAAAATTATCATCTCTAAGATTCCTATTTACTTTTGCATTCGTTCTTTGAAGAAGTTTGCTTCCATTGGATACATAAATAGCACTAGTGTTCGCCAACACCTGAAAACGACCGCGAGTGAGCAAATGGCAAAGGTGATGTTGGTTCCTACTCAAACACGGGAGCTTGCTCAGATTACTACAAAATCGTTTTCTGTCGGAAGATTAAAACACCTTTTGTAGATATTCACTAATTGGTCTAAAAAAGAGATACATTAAAATGGACTAATCACATAAATCTTGTAAAACCATTGTTGGTAGCTCTAGGGGATTAGCTGAGTGAAACATTTCCATTTTATTCATTTTGCATCTCTTTTTTACGGATTAGGCTAATCGGGTGAATAAATTATGTTCATATAGCAAATATTGAATCTCTTGTTTTGCTATCTTGTACGCGAATCAGGATCGATGTCACGGCTTGACGTCATTGAGTGAAAACACTGATCAGAATCGATGTCACGACTTGACGCCATTGAGTGAAAACACTGATCAGAATCAATGTCACGGCTTGACGTCATTGAGTGAGAACAATGATCAGGATCGATGTCACGGTTTGACGTCATTGAGTTAGAACAATGATCAGGATCGATGTCACGGTTTGACGTCATTGAGTTAGAACAATGATCCGGATCGATGTCACGGCTTGACGTCATTGAGTGAAAACACTGATCAGAATCGATGTCACGACTTGACGTCATTGAGTGAAAACACTGATCAGAATCAATGTCACGGCTTGACGTCATTGAGTGAGAACAATGATCAGGATCGATGTCACGGTTTGACGTCATTGAGTTAGAACAATGATCCGGATCGATGTCACGGCTTGACGTCATTGAGTGAAAACACTGATCAGAATCGATGTCACGGCTTGACGTCATTGAGTGAAAACACTGATCAGAATCGATGTCACAGCTTGACGTCATTGAGTGAAAACACTGATCAGGAACATTGTCACGGCTTGACGTCATTGAGTTATAACACTGATCAGGACTTTACGTCATTGAGTGAAAACACTGATCAGGAACATTGTCACGGCTTGACGTCATTGAGTGAGAATACTGATCAGGATCGATGTCATGGTTTGACGTCATTGAGTGAGAACACTGATCAGGATCAATGTCATGGTTTGACGTCATTGAGTTAGAACACTGATCAGAATGGATGTCACAGCTTGACGTCATTGAGCGAAAATACTGATAAATTAAATCAGCCTTCTACTTCGATAACAAAATGCTAAAATGTTGAGCTAGACGGATGAGGCTACAAAAGTGATGCAATTTATGGATCATGCAATGAAAACACTGCTACATGTAAAGTGTTGAAGAAATTTGAATAAATTACAGCGCGTGTAATGTCCCCCATAAATATTGATTTAGCAGATTGAACAATCTTAAGATATTATGATGAGCATTGTTTGTAGCTGTTGTCACCACGCTGATTCGAATTTCCATAAAGGGTCGTAATGTTTCTATAAAGATAGTATTGATGTTTTCTACTCAGATTGGGAATGCATGCATGCTTTCTGTGATAACCTCGAGTCTGTAAATCATTAAATACATCAAATGAAGGTGGGAGAGGACAATATTTCAGTCTGCCGTAACTTGATTTTGCTTTTAAAACATTTATCACTTTGCAAGAAAATTGAAACTCTGTAATTGTGTTGTCAACTACGATGGCAGTTCGCGCAACGTTGGCAAAATAAATAGGACAATGTATTATACAATAAAATAGATGCCATTAAGTTTAGGAATGAGCAAACTATGTATGTTCTCTGTCATTTCTGAATTAACATGTGAAAAATTTACCCGGGTAGATATTTATTCTGCCAGCAAGCATTGTGAAAGAATGAGTGTTAGGATATCTATAATTGGGGCAATAGAGAACCCATGTGTCATCAGGGCATTGAGTTGGTTTAACATTACAAGATCTATTCAACCCTTGAGTACTTTCCCATGTTTATTCCACATTTAGTCTCTTTATCAAAACTAGATATAGACCTAAAGCATCTCTGCCTCAGCGTAAGTTTTTCGTTAAGGCCTCATAATGTCACAAACCTTTGATGAGGCTCATACTTACGTAAACAAATTTACCGCAAAAGTATTTCAATTCATTTGGAAACTGAAGTTTAATCTTGGTACATCGCAGTTATCTGTTACAAAGATTAGGAACATGGAATGTAATTAGTCTTGATATTCTTAAGACTCTGTTTTGCAGGTGTGGCTTTCATATTTAATGTTAATTTGCATAATTTTTCTGATGTCAAATTGAATCACAATTACTGCATCAAATCCGATCAATTTAACTACAGATATTGATCATACAAGTGTAGCACAGTTTTCATAGTATAACGCACTTATGCAGTTATGCACTTATGCACTTAAGCCTAGAATATGTCTCGAGGAACTTTAAGTGATTCGATGAAAGTTGCAACATATATTAGAGATATAAAGACATGACAGTAGTGAATATTTCACAGGTCCATGTCAGCTAATTGTCAATCTGCATAAATTAATGTATTGCAGCTTTGTGTCATGGTCATCACATCTCATTTAATGAGTCCGTACATATTTAAGTTAACTGAAATACAATGCAGTTCCATGTCAGTCAGTTGCGATTTGCATGTTGAATTACACTTTTATGCAAAGATTTATATTTTCTTTATTCTCTCTTATTATTATTTACATTCTGTCTATCTTCCATAGCTTTTGTCTTGAGATGGAGGGGGGGGGGCCAAACTACATGATATAGAAATGCACTGTGGGTAAAAAGTCGACTTCTAACCACAACAAGAGTTTGTGACAGTTATCTCATATCTCATATCTGTAATCGTTTTCATGGCAACAACTTCTGTTCGTTCGTGAAATTAGCTAAACTCCTTCATCTCTTTTCGTTTTTCGGCATTTTTTGCATTAAATTCCGCGATAACTACAACCTTCATTTTGATCCAGTAAGCCGAAGCCGTCTTGGACTTTTTCGCTCACTTAGTGGGCAAAATACGTATTTAAGGTACCAAGAACTAGCGAAAAGTGTCTCGAAGAACTAAAACCATATTCATGAAAGTTGCAACATGTACTGAAGATACAAAAGGCACGGCAGTAGTGAACATTTACATGTCCATATCAGCAAATTGCTGATTTGCATATTGAATAATATTTATTCAACGAATTTTTGAAAATTTTATTTTGCTTTCTTTGACGATTTATATATTTATTGACCGATCATTTATTTTATCTCTTCATTCACTATGTTTACTAATGATGCTGATCACAACAAAACATGACAGAGTGTCAGAGAAAACTAAAGTAAATTTTGAGGAAAATTTGCACACATTACACATACTAAAACACGGGAGCATTTTCAATCTACATTTGATTTTGCTCTTCCGTCATATATAATTGCCGTCATCACTTCAATCCTTGATCTTTTTCAAAATGTTCGTTTCATATTTGTTTCCATGATTTTGCGAAGTGCTGTGATGGCATTTACAATTGCTTTACTCTGAATCAGATCATTCAAACTCAATAGATAAAAACTCACACACGAACAAAACACAACAAGACACGCTTATAGAATAAATATGGGTCACACATGGAATGGAGTGTAACAGAATACAGTCATAGTATTTTCTGTGCTCAGTTCACAATAATTTCTGTGCTAAGTTTACTTTCTTCAAATGTGATGCAAGTTTGTTGATGTTTTTACTATTTTTCGACAAGTAATATTCATGTGTAGGAAAGCTGAGTGTCTCACCTGAGTCAGGATGTGGGTGAGATGAACAGTTATACTGTGGATATCTACGCAACGAGGCTATCTCTTGCCACAACGCTTGTAAAGTAAAAGTGACTTAGATAGCGAGAAATGTCACAAATGTCACATGGGAGTAATAACTGTACGTTTCAGTGAGGATATCTGTTTGTCCTATCGTAAAATTGAGAATATATTTGAAAAGCTGAGAGGAATCACATAAATACATAATTTTAAAGAGCGATGTACGTAAGTATAATGTTGGACAAATCTGAAGAGAGTCATCAATAATCTATATTGTAGTCGCTATTGCCATGTTGCACTTTGGCTTCCATTTAAAACATCACTATCCTCCAAAGGAGGGTTTCCATGGTGATGGAACTGATGATGTTACAAATAGAGAATGCGATATTGGATGCAGAAAGTCAAAGAAGGAGTCCTCCTCAGGCAAGTCATCACAGCTAGAAAGCGAAACAAAGGTTAAGTCAAATATCAGAGGGAGAATACGGGTAGCCTGTGAGAAAACAGTTTGTGTGTTCAGGGGGCGCAACAGAGATTTGATGAGCCGAAGAGACGCCGACGTACATTAAAATGCCATTATTGAGGAAGGTCTTCACGAGAATACAAGCTTGTCATTCCAATAAAGTCATGTACCTGTTAAGGGTAGTTGATAAATATACTCAACGTTCGCAGACCACACGTGTATCACCATAGCAACATCACATTTAAAGGTAGTAGCAGAGTAGTTGTGGGAACAAACAACCATCACCACCACCACCACCACCACCACCATCACCACCACCACCACCACCACCAACAACAACAACAACAACAACAGTAACAAACAACTACCACAACAAACACAACGCGAACAGATCAATATCATCACCGTTATTGTTATCGTATATAAAATACAAAACGTGACAAGATATCATTCAATTGCCCTGGAAACTCATATAATGGATAATCATAAATATTTTGGCTCAACAGATCGATAACAGGTCAAGAACAGATAATTTTGCGAGAAGACTGGATATGTTTTAAAGACGAGGTAATCTATTGGGCAAATAAGCATAGAAACACGTATACAAAAACCTTTACAACCTTTATTTTAGACAAGAAAGCAAAATGTCCTTTGTATTGCATGTCACAGTAGCCGTTGTTTTGAATCGATGTTGGCGTGTCGAAGTACACGCAACTTAGATAAATAGCACGTGATATTGTTTATCTGGTGTTGTACAATTGAAGCATGTTAATTGCCGAGAGTTAATCTTTCGTTTCGAAGTGTGAGTCTCCACGCTGCTAAATATTGGTCTGTGATTTTCAAAAAGTTGGACACGTTTTAAATGGCTTTTGAAAACAGTACCTAGGCTGGTAAAGTGTGCGAATGTAAGGAAGTAAAGGTTTTGTCTTATTTAACTATTGCTCTCTCAAGCTAGATTTTGCATTAATTCTGTGAAAATTTCACTTCAGTAAAGGGTATTTACGGAAGGTAACGTATTTCAATTATTCAACCAGTAACTGTTTGAATAAAATGATTACAAGGGTTGGCATTTCGATAATACACTCTTGATTGAAATTAGGTAAATCTTGCTTAAATGAGTTCAACAGAATTATGATGATACGTTTTTCAAAGTCTTTACTTGAAATTTAAAACAATTATTGCGTTTTGAAAAAGATAAGTGACAACTAAAGTCTACGTAAGTGATACTGCATTTCATTAAGAATAGCAGTATTTTTAAAACGTCCCCGTTATTTAATCATAGCTTGACTGTAATGACTCAACAAACACCAGATTAGCGAAACCTAAACTATAAGAGCGAGCGTTATATCTATCAATCTAGCTGGCTATTTAGCTAGTTTTCGTCCGCACTTGGATTAACATACAAACCTTCCACGGGAATTACGAACAACGAATCGTTTTTCTGCACAAACAATTTATCACTTTGAAGGGAGAAAGTCGATTTCTGTCTCGATTGGGAATCATGTGAATTCAGCATAACAAGATCTGAACTCAGTGGATAGCGTCAATAAACTCTATGAGACCCACCTACATTTTATGACAATAACACGATTGGGTACAAAGACAGAGATTTAAATTTCCAAAATCATTGAACAGTAAAGCCGAGAAAGAATTTAATGTGCATTTGTACATTAATGTTCCAGGCTAGAAAGTGTTAATGACAAGCTGTTAAAGCATTCAATAATTAAAGGGACAGTTTTGTTATCAGCTTCATCAAACTGAAAACAAAGCTCTAAGGAGAGTCAAAACACTAATGCAAAAGCCAGGGACTGAGAACTGCGGCTTTAAATATTGGATTATTCGATTCGTTCATGAAGACGAGTCTCTGTTCCGTGGTATAACGTGTTCAATCGTTCCGAGAGAAAGCCATATTTGCGATCACGTTTTTCATCGATCACTTAGCAATCATCGATGTATCTAAAATGACTTCAGTTTTGAAATTGTTAAAATGGGAGTAATCATCTACTGTATATTTTCATCTCGAATACCTTTGCCAGCTATCGATGTCTATATCATACGGTAGCTCCGAATTTTTGCTGGGCAGTTACTGAATATTTTAATTCTTTAAAATAATATTTTTTCCCGTTAATATGATGACACCAAGTACACTTCTGTGCATGTAGGCTATCATATCACGGATGGTATTGTTTCCTATTCAGTGCGCAGTGAAATAATTATAAAACTGTGTGCACGGGAAATTTCGGGATGAGAAGTATTTTCTGAAGCTACATGGGAAAATTTAGAATGGATGGTTGAAGCAGGCTTACTGCAAATCCCCTCGCTTTAATTTCAGCCAATATAATTGTGATATTACAACATTACGGTAATGTATTCAAATACATTCTCAGTAAAGTGCATGGCACGTCCTTGAATTTAGAACTGAACGTATGTCTAGGACTTTTAACGTGTCTCATAGAACATCAACTGTCTCCGATAATCCCCACGGTTGCTTGCTAGTTTTAAGATTAGAAAGGCATTCCATCTTTCTCATGGCTCAAAGTTATATTCCGTGTATGAATTCAGCAGCTGAATAGTTTTAAACAGTGAGATACACCGATATTATCGATTTTACTCGCACTGTCAACTCAAAGAACGCCGTGCCCTCGATTCGCTTACTATAGAGAAACTGAGCATGTCTCAAATATCTCGCTATGAAGCTATCCATGCCTTAAAAGTAATGAACTTGCGATTGTCAACAGACAAAATGTCTTAACTTTACAGTCAGCGATACCATTATGCTGATACTGTCATATAATCACAGCAATGCTTTAAAGAAAGTTTTGGAACTTCCAACGGAAGGCACAAATGCCCAAGATCCGAGGTCAAGGGTGGTGGAGTGTTTGAGGCTAGGGCGAGTATCCTTAGGTCAGCCTCTTCATTGAATACTCAACGCGCGCACAATAGCCAAGAAGGCGAGGCTATTTGATCTTCTCCTGACCTCAACATACACAGCAACAATGAACAATCATGGAGATTTGTTGACGCCTAGATACAAATTGTAAATTGAAGAAGAAATGGGTGTTGTCCCGAAAAGTTTATTTTGTGATATTCTTGTGCTGTGTCAGTCTGACGGTAGCTGTCGACCCGAGCAGACGGTCTAAGAGCAAGGTAAGTTGACTTGTCTAGATGAGACAGGTGGTCGTCGAGTTTAATCTATGAAAGAAGTGAAGCGATATCTACCTTACGTGTAAAACTGAGTATGTCAACAGGTGACAGAAGCCAACATGATAAATGGTTTATTTTAATGAATGTTTGGGGAAATGGTGATTCACAAGTTGTTTGAGAACTTAATTTAAAACGTTATTCCATTCAGTCCCAAGTGAATATGTGGGACGTGATCTCGCCTCTCGATTATACACCAACCAATTCTCTGGTGGTATTTCCTTTTCCAAGCTACTGATACATCGTCTGCATTCTCGTAAAAAATGGTTTCCTTTGTGACAAGTAAAAGATAACCTCATGCCCTGCTTCACTAGGTACGGTGACTTGACTGTAGAAATCAATTTAGGTTACCTGAATGTCTTGATGTGTTTACCAATACAGCCATGTAGAATCTACTTTGATGCATAGCATACTACATTGATTAAAAGGCTAACAAAATTAATCGATGGCAGAGTAGAGTCTGCATGTACCGTACGCTGACACGGTGCGGCAAACTTAGAAGCAATCTGGAACACCATTGTAATTTACCATAAAATACTGAATAGCGTTCAATTCATCATCTAAAGTATTCTTCTCAGAATGGTGCCAGTCCGTGATTCCGTCGAAGTTCTGACAGCTTGGGGGATATGAACTTTGCCGTCGGTGTTGACGTTTTAGCCAGTGTCTAGGTGTCGACCAGGGCAAAACTTTAGACAGCACTGAAAGCTTGAGGGTAATAATACAGCATGAGTGGTATTACAATGGATTTAGTGACCACACTGCGAT
This sequence comes from Ptychodera flava, assembly GCF_041260155.1. Classification (NCBI taxonomy): domain Eukaryota; kingdom Metazoa; phylum Hemichordata; class Enteropneusta; family Ptychoderidae; genus Ptychodera; species Ptychodera flava. The sequence goes on along the minus strand of NC_091943.1, from coordinate 10,140,236 downwards.
AGGGAGTACGTTAACAGCAATGGTAAAGAGATTTTGAGTTTATGTATTTTGTTGGATTGATAAAGGGTAAATAATCGCCTATGCGCAGCGAATTGAGTTTTGAACGGCCGAGTTTCCAGTTGACAATGCCTCCTGTCCGATTATTCCATTCACTGAGATTTACTACAGATTCTGTAACTTTCTTCACTGTGGACGATAGCGTAGCAGTGTCAAGAAGTCGCGGGAATTGTCAAACCTGAAGAAACGAACGATAAATACTTTTAAGAATCACTTTTCACAAAGTTCAGATGACAGCATGGGTTAAAAGCACGTGTTGTATATTACAATTGAAAAAAAAACATTAGAGATAATAAAACAAGACAGGTATTTCACGGATGACTCCTTGATATTGAGTTGCATTAAGGGAGCCGACATTATTTACGGCCTGGGGGTCGGAGGAATTGCTTTAGAAACCCCAAAATTCCGAGTAACGCCCCTGCCAACCATGACGTGTTTGAGTAACCCCTTTCTGCTACAGAAATTTTGAGTGACCCCCCCAAAAAGAAAAAATTGGGAAAGTTAAATATCTGTACAGTAAAATGGATTGCTGCTGCGACAGACCCTGATTAAACCCTGTGGTACTGGTTTGTGTCGGTAAGAGGTTCCATTGCTGTGACAGGGGCTGATGTAAAGGTCTGTATCCAGTGCTCTGATGACATGCAGTGTTCTCTGTAGGATTTTTTTACAAGAGGGCGAAGATGTGGTGCAAAAGCACCACAAGCGGCCGCGTAAGCGGTCGCGGGGGGAGGTCAGGGGGGAGTGTCCCCCCTCCTGCCCTTGAAGCTTTTGAAAAATAGAGATTAAAATGGTGTTATTTGGTGGCACTTGGGGAGTATTTTTTTCAGATTTTTTTTGTATAAAAAACTCAAAGGAACAGAAATCTGAGACAGTATTCCAAAACTTATATTCCAGTTCACTGATTTCAATGAAGATTACATTTTTTGAAAACGAAAAAATACCGACAGACATACATTTATTCACATTTATTATTTATTATTATTTTCCTGCAATAAAAGATGGGTTGATTGTCAAGGCATTCCACTGGTTTTAAACTTTATAGAATCAGAATTAGCTTGCTTTACACATTTTCCCCTATTGGTAACCTATACAATGTAGAATATAGAAAGCAGACGTTTCTCATGAATGACCAGGCAAGTATATCAATCTTTAATCAGGAAATACTGAAAAATGTACTCAGTACTGGCCTCTAACATAAGGCTTGCCACGTCAAATAGCTGATCATTCTCATCTGAAGATCACAATAACGTGAAACACACACACACACACACATATATATATATATATATATATATATATATATATATATATATATATATATATATATATATATATATATATATATATATATATATATATATATATATATATATATATATATATATATATATATATATATATATATATATATGTGTGTGTGTCTGTGTGTGTGTCTGTGTGTGCATATACCGGGTATGAACATACATATTTCAAGCATACATATTGTTGTTCTTTACTATTATTGTTGTATTAATTCATAACTTCACTTTAAATGCTTCAGTACATATCAACATAATTGAGTGCCCCCCCCCCTTCTTGTTCTCCACTTTTGAGCACCCCCTTGTAGCTTTCGATTTTTTGAGTGACCCCCCTCAGATTCCTCCGACCCCCAGGCCATAAATAATGGCGGTTCCCTAAGCCCTTTAGTCATTTCCACAAAGGACCCTCAACAAACCTCGATTTCCACTTACTCTTTATGTCTTTGACATTAAAATACTATGAACTTTACATTGACCATCGAGTAGGCCAACTATGACATTTTACGACGAAACAGGTAAATCAGTGTGGGTGATGACTGTCGCCACTGAAGTTTGAACAAAACGATCTGTCATACGAAAGAAATACGTTCAACACGTCATCACGAAAAATCTGTATTCATCTATAAGAAAACATCGATTTCGTGTGTTCTGACTGCAGCAAGTGATAAAAGCTGTATAAATTTGCTTTTCTTGCGTTATTCGGCGACACCAATGAAAAGAAGAGGCGCGTGTTTTTATACTCTCCCTGTTTCAGGTATTTCTAATACCATTTCCTTTCTCCTTGCTGAAGTGTAATCATGAAAACTAAAAAATGCTCCACATTGTACAGAATATGTTTAGGCTATTCATACGTATATAAGTGCGACATATATAGAAAGGCTGGCCGAATAAGTAGAACTTCTTAGTAATGTAGTATTTCACTAATCTATAAGATAACAATATATAATCATAATCTTCTATATCCTCAAGCTGAAATCTCGCTATATTAGTATCATTCTGTCTTACGCTTTTGCGATTTTACGACTGGAGGGAGGAATTGAACTTCACTTTAGCCAAAAACACATGTAAGAATTACGGCAAGTACTTCTCTGACTTGGATTATATCGGCCGCATCTTTTCACTCACGACTTTCTGGGCAACTTTGAAAGCTTTCCAGTTTACGCGCCTTATTTAGAATGGTTGAGTAGGTTCATAACATAAGAACATACCATTTCAATTCTCAAAATGCAAATAGGGTATTTTGTTTGATCTTTAAGAAGTCAAAAACATAAAGGCCTTGGTTTGGGTGTAGTCTGATTTCTTTATTATCGAGATCAACGAGTCATAAGACTATTATAGTTCGAATTTCTTTCACTTATTCTTTTCAAAGCCAGCATTTTTAAGGCACACAATGAAAATTTCAGTGTCTGTCTTTTATTGGGATGTCACTTACTTTAATCACCTGGCACTGAGATCGAACAGCTCAAATGCCACAATAGAGACGTGAACAATTTTGTATGAAGAGACATTTTAATTCCAGCGAAAGCATCCTTGCAGGTAGCGAGACTTATGATTTCACGGCTTCAATCCAGATTTGTTCAAATATACGAGAGGTGTAGGCTAGTTTATTCGGATGGGCTGTTTATCGTGTAAATGCATATATTCATTAGCGTAAAAGTCATCTGTTCTGCAAATCATGAAAACAATTCATGCACTATATCGACAAAGTCAGATGACGATTTCAAAGAATTTGTATACAAGAAGTCTACAGCAGCCTCACTGATATTTTGCTGCGACACTGAGATGACATTTCCCACACGCTATATGTCTCGGCATGTATTATCTGACTTTATTTGTTCTCTGTGGATAAGCCAAACAGTAATGAAAGTCAAATAAATCGTAAATAATCATATAATATGAGATATCGAGACTCGCAGTTAGGATTTTGCCCGCAAGTTTAAATGATTTCAAGTTATACTCTACGACAAATAACAAAGAATACAATAGATAGCAATCAGCATTCTCTGCAGCAAAGGATAATACTACTCAGACACGACATAAAAAGAGCATTTGTCATAAAGGAGATCTTTTGTTTGGGTTTACTATAAAAACTCTTTAAAATGTTGGTTTTCAAAGGGGGTTATTCGTACAGAAAACACGCATTGAAAAGTTCATACGGCCCGTTTAACATTACTATCGGCTGCAAACTGGGTGTGGTTGTACAATCCAACAGCAGCAAGTAACTGTCTTTCACCAGTTTTAGCATACGGTACATCCAGCAAAAGCAAAGTTTTGCAACCCAAGATATAACGACTTCATTAGAAGTCGAAATCATAAGTCACATGACTTCAGCGACGAGTCATATTGTTACATTTTATGTGGCGACTGTAAATGACTTGCCAATTCTTAGGTTCAAAAGAGCACCTATTTTGTACGAACAACGTGACTATAGGAGTGATGGGAGGGAAGATAGTTTCAATGAGCGTAGTTGATGAGGTTGACAACAATTTTCATATTCATTTACCAAGTCATTACATTTTGGTCGTAAAAATATGGAAGGCTAAGTTGACTATTTCCATGGCAAAATATGCGCTATTGGATGTAATTATCCCATATAGGCTATTGAATCTCAGACGGCCCTGTCACACCTTGACGATTTAGCCAGCGTATGCCAATGTATCAAAATTTCTATAACACGCTGGCTTGCTGAACTTACGATGTATTTGCCAATTGTGGGTCTATAAATAGCGTATTCAAAACGTACTCATAAGTTAAAAATAAGTTTCGGGTACGCTAGACAATAATCTCGACGCATTTCGACTTATTAGTAACTTACAAGTAACGTGTGTGAACGTGTGTCAATGAGCGCATAACCTACCTACAACTTGTGGCCTGCGTGTTCGGGACATATGAGCCATACGCTGGCATACATCGAAAAGTTTTGTGCATGCACTACAAGACGTATACCAGCGTGCTCTTAACTTATACAACACTTACCCATAACGTATTCGACGTACGCCCAGCGTATTCGCCAAATTTTTCATACGTTGGCATACACTGACTAAATCGTCAAGGTGTGACAGGGCCTTAAAATACGTAAAACTAAAAGTAAATTATTCTTTTGTCTTTTAGGGACTCCAAATTTTTGGTGACCATCAGTCTCCTTGAACAGTCACTTTAAAGTCTCACAAGATTTATCACCATGGATTGGAGTAAAGGCTTGGCGTTACTGTTGCACTTTCTGCTGATGCTACCCGCTGTCACGGCAGAGGATGGTGTTGTACCGACATCAGTCCTTATCGCCATCTGTGTCATCGTCTTTTTCGGCACAATTGCTGTTGTACTCTGTTTTATCCAGTTTTGCATCAAGAACTACAACCCCCTTGATTACTGCTACTTTTGCTGTGGTGACGGGAAATTAAAGAAAGAAGGCACCATGAATGCATCGGCCACAAACAACACCACCCTGACAGCCGGACAGCGATCAGAGACAGTAATTACAACAGAAGATTTGTATGCCAAGGTTCGAAAACAAAATAAAACAGACAGAGAACTATTAATTCTTGAGAAAGTCAAGGTGGATGAAGAGGTTCAGCAAAATGAATACACTACGAGTGAAGTTCTCCATGGAGGGGCCAATATGCGAGAACAAGTGTTTGTCCACGATAGCAACATTATCCTAAGAGAACAGCCAACGAGATATGCATCAGACTACAGCGAGCAGTTCGAAGATGGAGAGATTAGAACCGAAAGGTTCACGTACAGTACTGGCTACACCCCATCTTCATCACAAGAGAGGCTGGTTGTTAACATGGAGGATGAAGATTCTGATAGAATTCGTTATCTGCTCGAACATGTTGAAGAGTCCAGAAAAGAAGTCCGCATGACTCCATCTGGTGAAACTGTCATTGTTGTCGGAGACAATCACAATGAACAAAACATAAACATGGGTCTTAATATACAGGATGAAGAGAATGGTGTTATGACAGAACAAGTTACACAGCAAGGTGGAGTTAGACGAATCACCAAACGCACTATTGTCACTGAACAGCGAGACCCGGTGGAGGAAACTCACCGTGAAGTTCGTGTCATCAGAACAGCTCCAGCAGAGAATGTTGAGATTCGTGAAGTGTATCAAGATGAAGAAATGTCAGCAAACCATATAGAAAACGTTGAAGTCGGTCAACATATCATTGGAGGTGAGATTGATGAAGACAAGGTTCAAGAAGCTATAGACAGAATAGTCAGTGTTACTACTGCTGAATCTAATCAAGACGTCCATGTCACTCAGACTGAAGAAATAGAGGAAGGAGATAGCCATCGTGTAATGACGACTCAGGTTACCAAAGTTGCCAGAGAAGTTGAGCCTTCAACACTACTGGAGAGGAGGGAAGTCCATGTAGTTCAGAGCCGACCTGAATTACCAGTTCCTGATTATCCCTTAGATGAAGATATTCACGAAGAACGCCATGGTACATCGATAATCCAGCGCCGAGGGCAAAGTGTTAGAGAAAGTTATATCGTTGGCCAGAATATTGATGGTGAACCCTTGTCAAATATATCACGAAAGCGATACACATATCATGCAGAACCTTCTAAAGTAGCTTATGTTGAGCAACCATCGACAACACGAACCACCCAACAAACTGTTGGAGAAATTCGAGAAACCAATGAGCATGAATCTCAGCTGCCCGATTACATAGAATCTGAGGATCGACAGAGACAGACCATTGTGAGGAGAGAGGAGAGAGTCGATGAAGGCCAATCACCATCTACATATACCTACTATATGACTGAACCGCAAGAACCACAACAACAGTCCTCAGTGGTAAGAAGAGAGTACACAGAATATCATGAGACAGAGCCAACTACTACAGTTGTAAGAAGTCAGTCTGGGCAACGAGGCCAGACAATAGTAAGGCGTGAAGAAAGGGTCATTGAAAGTCCAGAAACCACTACATACACTTACCATGTGGAAGACCCACAAGAACAGTCCTCAGTGGTAAGAAGAGAGTACACAGAATATCAAGAGACAGAGCCAACTACAACAGTCGTAAGAAGTCAGTCTGGGCAACGAGGTCAGACCATTGTAAGACGTGAAGAAAGGGTCATTGAAAGTCCAGAAACCACTACATACACTTACCATGTGGAAGACCCACAAGAACAGTCTTCGGTGGTAAGAAGAGAGTACACAGAATATCACGAGACAGAGCCAACTACAACAGTTGTAAGAAGTCAGTCTGGGCAACGAGGTCAGACCATTGTAAGACGTGAAGAAAGGGTCATTGAAAGTCCAGAAACCACTACATACACTTACCATGTGGAAGACCCACAACAACAGTCCTCAGTGGTAAGAAGAGAGTACACAGAATATCATGAGACAGAGCCAGCTACAACAGTCGTAAGAAGTCAGTCTGGGCAACGAGGCCAGACAATAGTAAGGCGTGAAGAAAGGGTCATTGAAAGTCCAGAAACCACTACATACACTTACCATGTGGAAGACCCACAAGAACAGTCTTCGGTGGTAAGAAGAGAGTACACAGAATATCACGAGACAGAGCCAACTACAACAGTCGTAAGAAGTCAGTCTGGGCAACGAGGCCAGACAATAGTAAGGCGTGAAGAAAGGGTCATTGAAAGTCCAGAAACCACTACATACACTTACCATGTGGAAGACCCACAAGAACAGTCTTCAGTGGTAAGAAGAGAGTACACAGAATATCACGAGACAGAGCCAACTACTACAGTTGTAAGAAGTCAGTCTGGACAAAGAGGCCAAACCATCATCAGGCGAGAAGAACATGTCATTGAGAGTGAGCCCTCAACTGCAGTTTACATGCATGGCAGTGGCCAGGAAGGCAAAACTATTGTGACAAGAGAAGAACATGTGTATGAAGATAATCCAATGAATTTTACTACAACTGAAGTACAGGATGGTGCAAATGGACAAGTACAGGGTGAGGTGACTTACAAGATTATTAAACGTATCAGTGAAGCTGTTGAAGTTCCAGAGGTAGTGAAAAATGTTGAAACTACGAATAAGGATTGGTATGTGTCATCTGCATCATTTGTAAAGAGGAATCCGGTAGAAACGATCTACATTGATCTTGGTCCAGAGGAAAAACTTGATACCGGTACCACAACTAAAACTACCACCACAACAACATACACTGTTGAAAACATTGATGAGTAACATTGAAAGTGGCTTTGTGAAAATCCTGTGTGATACAAGACACTGTTCTAATGTAATATAACTTTTTACTGTAGAATCAGGCCTTCATTTTTCCCACCTTAGCTTAACTAGTCTAGCTCGTCAAAGTGGTTTTTAAGGTTTTCCATTAATTGTTCGGAGGTTACTACCAAAGATTGCCAGTTTCAAAGATGTATCAGCTTGAATGTCATTTGTATTGCCTCAGACAAGATGCAAAGTCAAGTGTCTATAGCACTGAGTACAAAAGACATGGATGATATGACTCATAGAACCGGCAATATTGGGTGTAATATCATACTAGTATATTGATGGTGCAAATACAGTGATTTGATTGGTGGTACATCCTTGATATACCATGGTTGGCACATGCATGAACTCTTGGGAAGGGAAAAATTCCTTTTTTGACGTTCCATGCCAGAATGTCAATATACTGTTATGACATAATAGCAATAAATCACACTCAGCGATGGTATACCACTCGGTTTTTACCAGTTCACTTCATATTTGCATATGCTACCCCTCATGCATATATGTCGTGAACAGGTCAAAATCTCATGGTATACCTTTGATGGGTGTGCTTTTTTGCTTAATTGTTAGTTCCCGAGGATGCAGTCCGGCGGGGACTTATAGATTGGGTCCCATCCATCTGTCCGTCTGTGTTTCCTTGCATCTGCCCATCAGCAGCAGTTTCTCTGTCACCCCTCAGCCGACTTTTTCAAAATGTGTACAAGGATAAAGTATTGTAGCATACATATGCACATCAATTTATTTCACGATATGATCCTATAAGGCCACCAAGCGGCCATTTTGTTATGAATTTTCAAGTTTTTGAACCGAAACTCAACTATCCCTGAACCGATTTCATTCAATGTTGTACACAGATAAAGTACTATGGCATATACCATATGAACATCAATTTATTTCGTGATACGATCGAATATGACCACAAAGCGGCCATTTTGTTGCAATTATTTCATGTTTTTGAACCATAACTCAACTATCCCTGAACAGATTTTGTTCAAACTTGGCACACAGACATTGTATTGTAGTGTGCATCTGCATGTCAATTAATGGTGCAATGCGACCCAATATGGGTGCCGCAGCTTATGAACATCATTAATTAAATAAATTCGACTGTTGATCTTGCCATGGAAAATACCAACAGCCATAACTTTACTGTCCCAAGTACACAAACATGACCCCCGTAGACCACTGTCATGTGATTTCCCAACATTTCACAAATTCACCCCTCTCCCCTGTAATGAAGCTACCAAGTATGTAATTCAATCACTGTACTTCAAACACCATAATCCAACGGGGACTGTGTCATCAGTGATGATTTCTTCAATACCAGTATACTGATGGTGCAAATACAGCCATCTGATTTGTCAAGATGAAGAAATGACTATGCTATATTCGCAATATAGCTCTATTGAAATACATTCCTGTTTGACATTTCATACCTCAGTTAAATGTTCTGTTATGATATAATAGCAATGAACCATCTCAGCAATGGGCAAACCATTTGGTTTTGACCAGTTGATTCCATAAACTGCACTCACTATTGTCCGTGCATTAACTGTATGTTGTGAACTTGTAATTATCTCATGGTATACCTTCTCTATATTGCTTAAACAAGCAATTGATCATACCCTTGCCCAGAATTAAAAAAAACTTTTGGTCCCTACTTCTATCATGCCATGTGCACAAATATTGTAATATTTATGTGATAAGGCTATATAGGCTTCATTCAGAAACTGTCTTCATCAAAGTATATGCCCTAGAATTCCTCAATATCTCATCAAACCTAATGAGGCAGAGATAATGGGACTCAGAAGGAGTCATGCAGTGACAACAACATTCATGGTTCAATACAATATTAAGATAGCTATCCATCAAAAACTCTCCTCTGGTTGAAACCCACGCAATTATGGTTGTGCTTGAAAGGGTTAGCTATTTTGCTTATTTACAATGCGTAGCAAGGCCGACAGGTACTTGGTGCATGGTGTGATGTCATGCGCCCAGTACTATTGAGGATGTAGACCATGCTGTGAAAACCTGAAAATGTTTGCTGGACCCTGGGCAGAGAGTGACAAGTACTACAGCAAAGTAACTAGAATACGATAACTTTGCAAGACTACATAATAGTAATGCTGCATTTGGCTACAGTAATTTATCTTGTGCGTCAAAGCCCTTTTTTTATTTTCGTACAATGCATCATGGGAAAAAGAATGGCAGTCATTTTGTTTGTTTACTTTCAGTATGTTGAAAGTGTAGTGTGGGAACACCTTAAAACTGGTGAATTTAACCCTTTGATTGCTGTAATTTTTCCTAAATTTTAGTGCAACATTTTACCAATTTTTATGAATCCTTATGTAATTTTTTTGATAATTTTGGAACAAAGGGACATAACTTTTCATTGACTGCAATTTTTTATCAAAATTTGAGGGGGAAATTTGAAAAGCAATTTCTGGATCTGAAAGAAAATTGTCTGCGTTACATTTTAAGAAGGCGACACAAATTGACTTTGGCACTCAACATTTCAACATTTATCATAAAACAATACAGGTGATATATATGGTAAACTGGTTAAAAGTGCAGTTTGGAACACTCCAAAAACGGTTAATTTACTGTGCATATCTCATTATTTACCATAAAGCATCACCGGAGATATTTTATAGTAAGCAGGTTAAAAGTGCAGTTTGGGAACACTCCAAAAATGGTTAATTTACTGTGCAAATCTCATTATTTACCATAAAGTATCAAAGGCGATATTTTATGGTAAGCAGGTTAAAAGCCCAGTTTGGGAACACTCCAAAACTGGTTAATTTACTTTGCATATCTCTTTATTATCCCATAAAATATCACAGCTTATATTTCATGGTAAGCATCACCAGGGTTCAAGGATATAGGTATCAGTGTATGATGACAATAATCCTTTTGCTACAATGTTGCCAAAACCTCAAGTAAACACTCTGATAATTGTTTGTATCATTATAGTTTCTGATCAAGCCTTTAATAAGACTTAATTATATAGTGTTTTCCTTAGATTATGAATACCCTGCTTCGATGATACAAGATCATAAACATACATTTATTCTTTTGTATTGTCTTGTGAATGTGAACTGTTTAACTACACGCTTGCAGCCAGTTGCTTGTAAAATTCACTGGAAAACACAGACATTAATGAATCAATGGTTAATACACCTTGGAGAATTATTGGATTTGCAATGTCATTGACATCTGTTGAGGCTACAGTCTAGTAAGTACAGTTACTATTCACACAGAAAACACTCTGTCAAGTACATCTGATGAATGATATTAAGTGTCATTAATTTCAATGTAGAATATCCAACTCTATCTTTAAAGCAACCACAACGGTTTCATCCGCCACTGTAAAATGTTGGATTACTCCTTTTCATGAATTACAAAAATATTCTTTACATTGCCGCTGTCTGCCTCAAATTTTGAATGGATGAAATTTCGTAATAGGACATTACTGCTTTCAAATTGAATGCTACAAAACACGAGTTTCAAATGTATAGTATTATGGAACAAGATTTCTGAATATCATACATTTGACGTTTTTGTAATAGAAAACTGATTTTGTAGTCTAATTTTTGTGCTGATGGCATTACATAGTGATCTACTTTCATTGACAGAAGAGCTGATGATATGTTGCTATGGCGATTGACAGGAAATGTTTCAAATCAGCCAAAATGAGAGTGATAATGAGATCATGATGGTCATTGAAACCTTTCACTTATAGTTATTCTTATTGTCTTGACAAATTTATAAAAATTTTGTAATCAAACGAAAATGGGAATATCAAAAAGGAATAATTGACACAATAAAATTAGTTTACTTTCATACACATTGAATTCACATATCAAAATTTCAACCACACAACATGAAACTGAAGTTAAACCACTGGAAATAATAAACAAACAGCTATACTGTAAAAATTTATGACATACTGCTGAGAAGTGGAAAGGTCTTCAGAGAGTTCAGTCATTCCTGTTTATATTTCCAATGCAGCTGTTCTCAAGCTTATTGAAGTTTGGTTTAAAAACCATTATATCCATTCTTTTAGATTGATGTGATAATTTTGATTCAAAAGGACATAGTTTGGTTTTCATGTGGTTCTGTTTGATTTTACACAATATGACAATTGAAAACACATCTTTAATTTTACACTTTCTAGGACGGAATTTGTTCTTAAATATATATGGTTCATAAATAATACAAAAAACAGAAAACAGGAGATATTGAAATGTATTATTCCAATCTTGATTCCTTTTTTTTCAAGTGTGAGCAATATCAGTACAACCATACATGTAGTTTTACAAACTTGTGAAAAGTAAACTGTCAGCTGGTTTTACTTATCATTTTATTTGAACAGACTACAAAACCTGATGCATGTCTTTTGCCCTATCAAACTTTTTATAGTCTTCAAGGTCTGGTTTTGAATTACTGACAGTAATACTATGGTCGGACTGACCTTACTTTTTTCACAAACTTGGTTTTTCAACTTATCACAGGAACAATTTTGCACTTATTGACATTTTAAAATTTAATGAGTTTAAACTTATGAGAAAACTTATATATGTAATATCAAAATCAAAATTTTACAGCTTTTTTAGAATATTGTAATCTATTCATTTGTAAAGAGCTAAGTTAAATACTGCTATGTGTTATGGTAAATTGGGGTTGCCTATTTGTTACTTTGTATTTTTCAAGAAAAACTTTTAAATCCACAGCTGACTATAAACATTTAGTTTTCACTTTGCTAAGGGGTCTGCAATTGTAAATAGAATTGTTACTTTGCTAGGGAGTCTGCTATTGTAAATAGCATTGTTGCTTTCCTAGGGAGTCTGGTAAAGTAAATACAATTGTTAATTTGCTATGGAGTCTGCTACTGCAAATAGAATTGTTACTTTGCTAGGGAGTCTGTTATTGTAAACAGAATTGTCTGTTTCTTTTGATATACATGTTTAATGTCAATAATGATAAACTTCATCACTGATCATTTGTTTTCTCACTCATTAATAATTCAGATATCACCTTACGTGTGACAAATGGCTTTACATCACAAATAATTTACATATTAATCAAGTTGTTTTGTGTTTTGTCAACTATATCATATCAATAGTGCTGTGAAAATGACTTGCAGAAAGTACAGCAAGCTCACATAGCACTGCAGTGGTGAAATATCACATGATGTGATTTGTAGCAACTGCAGTGGTTACATATCACATGATGTGATTTGTAGCAACTGCAGTGGTTAAAAATATCACATGCTGTGATTTTTAGCAATTGCAGTGGTTTAAACATCACATGATGTGATTTGTAGCAACTGCAGTGGTTACATATCACATGATGTGATTTGTAGCAACTGCAGTGGTTAAATATCACATGATGTGATTTGTAGCAACTGCAGTGGTTAAATATCACATGATGTGATTTGTAGCAATTGCAGTGGTGAAATATCACATGATGTGATTTGTAGCAATTGCAGTGGTTAAACATCACATGATGTGATTTGTAGCAACTGCAGTGGTTACATCACATGATGTGATTTGTAGCAACTGCAGTGGTTACATATCACATGATGTGATTTGTAGCAACTGCAGTGGTTAAATATCACATGATGTGATTTGTAGCAATTGCAGTGGTGAAATATCACATGATGTGATTTGTAGCAATTGCAGTGGTTAAATATCACATGATGTGATTTGTAGCAATTGCAGTGGTTAAACATCACATGATGTGATTTGTAGCAATTGCAGTGGTGAAATATCACATGATGTGATTTGTAGCAATTGCAGTGGTTAAATATCACATGATGTGATTTGTAGCAATTGCAGTGGTTAAAAATATCACATGATGTGATTTGTAGCAATTGCAGTGGTTAAATATCACATGATGTGATTTGTAGCAATTGCAGTGGTGAAATATCACATGATGTGATTTGTAGCAACTGCAGTGGTTAAAATCAACATGATGTGATTTGTAGCAATTGCTATGGTGAAATATCACATGATGTGATTTGTAGCTATTGCAGTGGTTAAAAATATCACATGATGTGATTTGTAGCAACTGCAGTGGTCAAACATCACATTATGTGATTTGTAGCAATGCAGAGGTGAAATATCACATGATGTGATTTGTAGCAATTGCAGTGGTTAAATATCACATGATGTGATTTGTAGCTATTGCAGTGGTTAAAAATATCACATGATGTGATTTGTAGCAATTGCAGTGGTTAAATATCACATGATGTGATTCATTAATCAGGGCTACTAATGCTGGTTATTACTCTGTACTCATTTTACAAATAAAGTTTTCCAATAAATCAAAAGAATTTCCTTCAATGGCAGTGTCAATGAAATTTCCTTTGCTGCTTGTAATTTTTTTCAAATATGACACAGGTAGTTACAATATCAATTGCTATGGATTGTGAGATATCCACTTCAGTGTATATTTCTGTTCCAAATTAAAACTAGCAACTCTTCAGCTCACTAATCGTGTCACCAATCAAAGCTAGATTTGAGATGACTCTGTACTGTGAATAAGTGACTCACTGAAATGTGATTACATGCCGAAACACTTTGATGTTGTTTTATCTCAAAGTCAAACTGATTAGTTTTGTTTGCCGTGAAGTTGGCACCTATATCCAAGAAGACACTGTATATGAACCCATTTGCCTGCATTTCAAAGTGCCCCATCCATAGGCCTTACTATTGCTACTGTACATCATTGCAAAGCTTCTGGGTTGAGTGGAGTGGAGTAAGTTGTAAAATCCAGACCTGCACAGTCTGGATTGAGTCACTGTACAGCAACGATTGTGTTCCATAGTTGTACCAAGCTATTGTCACTATTCTCTTGTTTTTCTCTTTAAACCCCTTCAAAAAAGTTCAGACATTTCAACAAGCAAAATGCTCTGTGAAAGAGCACTACATCAAGGTGATCACTCCTTATTATTAGTTCAATTTGAAAAAAAAAAAGTGGTTCCAACTACATGGTTCTCTTCAAAATTATGGTACGTAGGTCAAGAAATTTTTGTATTGTGGTTCAGGGAAGTGTTGTTATATCACAACACAAGACTAGTGCATGTTTGTTCTTGAATGCCATCATGTAATGACCTTCAACTGACCTTTGATAAAGTAGTTCAAGTTTTTTAATGCAGATGTTTTTTTCTCATCAAGTTCAATGATAATAATTGAATAGAATGTTCCATGTGAAAAATTTATGTTTCCAACAATAATGGTGTTGCAAATTGGAAAATAGTCGTTCAATAGCTTTGTATTTGTATATGCATCTTTTTGGAGTTTTATGAATATGACCTTCAAAGTCGTCAAAAAAAAATGTACACAACATTTTTTTGAAACAAGCAATACAATGAGCAATGTTGGCAAAATGTCGTTCAAAACACCCTGAACGACATTTGACCCCAGACTGATACACGAGGTCAAATATTTATCATGGATACTAATTTCCTAATGGCTGCATGCTGACACCTGAAAAGATTCACGTTGGTGATTTTGTGTGTTCTTCATTAGAAATTACCGGTACTGTGTACACCGTACATCAAAACCTCTTCTCTTGGACCTAGCTTTAAAGCTACAATAGATCTCATTAATAGTACCATCTAAGCCCATTTGAAATGTCATTGACTCAAAAAAGACAGTCTTCAGATTGAAGACGATTATATCTTTATCAAATATCAAGTGTAATGACAGCAACATATAAATAGAACGCTCAAAGTTTCCTTGATTGGATAATGAAAGTCGTATGGCAAAGTATATCTGCAGTAGAATTGTCAGAATGTATCTTTCTGCGATGTCCTTATCCAGCCAATGTGAAATGAAAATCGATGTCTACTTAATTATTGTGAGTTGAATTAAATCCAATGCTGCAAACGAGAAAGCACTTTCCTGAGTAAAGTACACTTCAGCTAGTCAGAACAAGACAAAACATAAAGGGCTAATCACTGAGACAAAGTAGACATTCACAAAAAAAACCCACATTGCTAAGGTAACACAAAAGATGGGCATGCATTCACAACAACAGACCAATGGATGGAAATATACAGAGTTAAAACTTTACAAAGACAGACAAAACAAGAAGAATAAAAGAAAAAGTTTTGAATTTAACGTCTAGATACATACTTGATTTAATGTAGAGGATTATGAATAATAAAAAGTCTGCAGCAGAACAGTAATATATAAATATTCATAATGCAATTATATTGAGTGTAGCTTTGTTGAACACTGTCATATCCTTGCCTTGCTAACTGAACATGAACACTTCAACAAAGACTGCACCTTTCTCTAAGTTTAAAAAGCAATGGCAGACAGGCAATCAGGTGGTATATATTAGCTGAGGCATTAGGGCAATGCCCTGTTCAAGATCATTTTTATGATGGCTGAATTTGTTGACAAGATCATCCTAGGGCATATGTCGTTTTACTGTTGTACTATTACATTTGTACAGGATATGTCCGATGAAATGCTCCAGTCCTGTCTTCAATATCCGAGTCTTTAACAATCACTGCTCCTTTTTATATCATAATGGCTGTTATTTGACTGATGCTCAGAACATTCTCTGAGAACTTTTTGCAAAATATCAACAGGTATCAAAGTTGATTTTTTTCTGGATGTTTCAGTAGTGCAATTCAATATTCCAAAAACAACAAAAATATCATGATTTACATATTGTGAAGATACTGTAGTGATGGCTGTCCCCCTGATACACATCCAAGATTATCTGGCTGTCCTACTCATGCACATTACATATACAGGACTATTTTACCTGATATGTATGAGAAAAATGATACTCGTTTCATTATATCAAAGCTATTTATGGTTTCTGAAAATTTGAAATCTCTTATGGTGATACTGGAATGATCCCATTGCTGTTTCTCTCATACTATAGCTAACCAAGTATCAATGATAGCTGGAGCTAAGATCTGTAACCTTTATAAGCTAATAGGAAAAGTAATAGGATCAGTAATTCTCTGTAACCTCTATGAGTATATAACGTAAGGTATAGAATCAGTACCTTCAGTTCTTTCAACACTTTGCTTGTCATTGTTGACTGGGGCTAAGCTGTTTTGATGTGTGAAGATGATTTGCAGGTCTACTGGTATTTAATCCTAAGCCTGCCCTGACGATATCTGAGACTGTGTTGAGATGTGAATAGAATCGTTGGATGTCCTAGATCTTAATTGGCTGTCTGCAATGCTACTTAATCATTGATACTGATGGTATTCTGTCTCCTAAATTACATTTCACATCAAATTCCTGTCAAAATTTCCAAATCTTTTGTTGTATCTCCAAATCTCTACCATCAGAGCACGATGTTGTAGTTCACATGTCAATCCTGCTGTGCTTCAGCCTAGAATGGATCTACATACGTTGGTAATTTCTGTACGACTTGATCAGCAAGGTTAAGATAAGACTTTGCAACTGGGCCATCCTGCTTTGACACTGTGATAGGCTGACCTGTGTCTGATGTCTCTCGAATTCCAATGTCAAGAGGGATGTCACCTGTAAAACCAAGTCCCACCAGAATAGTGGCACAATGTCTATAACCCTCAAACAATTTGCCTTTACTTTTCTTTATACATGCTGCAATATCTGAACACAACACACCATGAGAATGTGCATTGAGTTTACCCAGTGAAAATACTGACATTTTGAAATATACCTGCAGTAAGCCAACATGCAATTTACTAAACTACTCTAGAGTGTACATAATAGTTCTGCTCTCTTACTTTGTAATTTTGTATTTGAGGTTACAAGTCAGCACTCTAGGCAGTTACTATACAGTTCAAGAGACTATACAAATGTTGTACAGATGTACTTGTAGCTATCCTCAAGATAAAACAAGAGCTGTTACTTAAAATATCTCTGTACTAGAATAAAGAGATAATCATCTTTTTATCATCTTTTTTTACTGAATTTTAGCATTTGGAAAAATTGCACTAATTTTTACCTGATAAACATGTTTCTATGACAACTGCATGAGAATATCAGTTTGTGAATATACTGATGTATCAGAGACTGATATGAACAATTACCTACCAAGGATGTCAATGCCCATTTCCATGGCAACAGTTTTAGCACCGTCATGTCCAAAGATGTGTGTTCGATGGTGGCAATTGGGACATTCAAAAACACTCATGTTCTGTACAAGTCCAAGAATCTAGGATAATAGACAAATCCAAGTAAAAGATGGCTTCTAAATTACAAAAATACAATTAACTGCCTTAATTGAATTCATTCTACAAGTAGGTTAGTTTTAGTCTGGCAAAACCTGCCATACTGTGTTGTAACACATGTTTTTTCAGTATAAACATTTGATATTTGTTAGAGTGAAAACACATATTACAAGATCTCAGATCCAATCAGACGAGTAGATAATGAAAGTATGATAGATAAACATCTGCTATTAAAATTGGTGGAAATTTTAACAACCTGGTGGAAATTTTAAACCTTATCAATATGTGATGTTTGCATACCAACATAATTAGACTAAACCTTACTTGTGCGTGTTTGTATACCACATAATAAGACTAAACCTTACAATTATGTGATGTTTGCATACCAACATAATTAGACTAAACCTTACTTGTGCGTGTTTGTATACCACATAATAAGACTAAACGTGACTTGTGTGATGTTTGTATACCCACATAATCAGACTAAAGCTTACCGGTATGTCAACTTTTCTGAACATTTCAGTCGCTCGCCTTGCATCCAACAATGCTACATCTTGTGGAGTTGTGACAATAACAGCACCTGAGGTCAAAGTTCAAGGTATATTGATTTAGCAGAGGTGATTTTACATGTGCATACTTCCATTGTTATGGACTTGTACATGATGCAATGAAAGTAATAGTAGCATTATCATTTCACTTGGCAGCAATTTGTGGACATTGAAATTAGTGAATGGTATTATATTCAATCTTCTAATCACAGTGAAACACATCAGTGTTCATATCTGTGCAGAAAAAATGATTTCCGTCTTTGGAGCAACAAGCGACGCATTACAGCCAATATAGCTCAACTGTGTTATGTAGAAAATAACTATTTGTAAGACATGTGTTGATGAAGAGAGTGAAAATCTTTGATAGCTCATTTAAGGATGGCCTCACCAAAAATGGCAAAAATAGCTATTAAAATACGCAATTACAATTTGAATATATCACATTCAGACCATCGCTAAGAACATGTCTATCAAATATCACAGCCAGTAGATAAGTAGTTTTTGAGAAATAAATTTTTTAGTCAAAGGAAAAATTGCCCAAAAATTACATAATTGGAGATTTCATCATAACTTCAATATATCACATTAAGACAATCCCTAGGAATTTGCATACCATATATCAAAACTATCAAACGAGTAGTTTTGTGAGAAACATAATTTTTTGACAAAAAATGGCAAAAATTGCCTCAAAAATACATGTTTGCATATTTCTGCACAATTTGAACAAATTTGAAATAAGTCAACCCCTAGGGACCTATATCCTTAATATCAAAGTTGTCTGACCAGCAGTTTTGAAGAAGGAGATTTTTAAAGATTTTTTGAATGAAAACAGCAAAAAAGTCCAAAAATACAGATATATATGCAAATTTCACCATGATTTGAACCAACCTAACTGAGGTCACCCCAGGTGAACTGCATATGAAATTCAAAGCAATCGGACATGTGTTTTTAGAGAAGATGGCAATTGTTGACGGACAATGGATGGACAAATGACAACAGACAATCAGCCTATTTGATAAGCTCCATGTCGCTGACAGCAGAGCTAAAAATATTGTTCCACCAAATAAAGGTTACTTTAGGAAATGTTTCCGTGGAAATGTATTCTATTGTTTTGTTGACCATTGACCATTTTCCTCAAATCACTTTAATGATAGGACTGCGGTTCTCGGATCAATCTCAAATAGAGTGAGGGCATAGTCTGCCAGGGATCTGAGAATACATCCATATTGTTTCAGCGTTCTGTTAATGATTAATATGTAAATACTGGTGGATTGTAGTAAGTGCTGGAATGAACATTTTATATTTTCGTTGTTGTTGTATAGTACTGTGTAGTACTATGAAAACCCGTAACATTGAAACACCAACAGAGGATTTGAAATTATGTCAAAACAAGTGACCATTACATGTACATACATTATATAAAGTTTCATGACCGTGTAAAAGACACATGGTCAAGGCCATGTACTAATTGTTTGTGCAAGAACAATGTGCTGCCTATGCATTAATATACGCCAATGATTAAGTGAGAAAATGCGCTACCCGCATTAAATTGTGCACACAAATTGAGTAAGTTAGAGACTTTCTGTACAATTGAAATATGAAAATCATTTGCCTAAAATGTGGTATTGTTCTGTACAGGCAATGAATATGTTCGGTGCACACAACGCTCACACTGTGTGCCAAGTTTGCAACCTTGTACGATATCTGCACAGTATACAAGTAAAGGTTCAAGCTGAAGGTATCAAGTGTAGATTATAAGTAACACATCCTTCAGACTTATATAAACTGTTACATGTATAAATCTGTAAATACAATGTTCGCAAAACCAGTATGGCACATGTTATGACCTACTGACCTGTGACTGGTGTAAGCCAATCTGTGATTGGTCTACCGAACTAAGCTGATCTATGATTGGCCTACTGACCCATGACTGGTAAATCTTGATCTGTGATTGGCCTACTGACCTGTGACTGGTATTAGCTGTGACACAGAAAGCTGTGTATCTCCAGTTCCTGGTGGCATATCAATAATCAAGTAATCTAACGGACCCCATGCAACCTAGATGATTTAAAGAAAATCCGACCAAGTAAGACAAAAGTAATTTTGATAATAATTTTCTCACATGTTAATTTGTAATGTAGTTGGATGATTTTACTGTCAAAACCTGTTTGAGCAACTCGAGTAATGTGCACTCCAGGAAATGCTTGCCAGTCTTAAAAAATCAAGACTTGGAACTTGATGTGGATGTTTACGATGAAAATACAGATTGACGTACTGAGTTCTTCTGTTACTCTTCTGCACAGCAACATTACAATGTTCTAAAATACACAAAAAAATTTGTATAAAATGCTCTATTGCAAAACAACTTCAAAGCAAAACTGTTGCACATCAAAACTCGTTATACACAGCAACCCTTACACACTGCAATAATCTTGAACACAAATATTTTCCAGGACAGGAAGACTCCTGCACAACAGACAGGAAAAATGAAATTTTAAACCACGCTGATGACGACACTGAATAAAGATGAATTGGATGTCAACTGACCTGTCGTATCAGTTTTTCTATTGCAGACATCACCATCAGACCTCTCCACACAATCGGTGACTTCTCATCAACGAGGAAACCCATGGACATACTGTCAATATCAGCAAATCCATTTTATGAAGATCCATAATTCATCTTGGCAAAGTTTACCTTAAGATGATTGTCTTACAGTATCCTTACATGGCTGACAAGAAAGCGCTAATGATTTCTTAACGTCTTCATGAATATTTAAATTTAAAAGTAACGGTGGGTAGGACAAAATAAAAAGTGATAAACACAAATAACCACATTTTTTCTGTGTATCAATGGTCCCCTGATATTTTCATTCTCGTAAATGAAGTCTTCACAACCTGTAAAAACATTGCAGCATTCAATTCAAAGAACCAGAATTTATCAATGTCAGGACAGATGTGAATTTTTTGACAGTTGGTCTGTTTAAGGTTACCTAATGAAACTTGAAATCAGATATCAATAGTGAAGTCATGTTGCCCTAGGCAGAGCTTCAGGACATTTTTAAGCAAGGCGTGATGTGACGGGACTGTTGACGCCAGAGAGTCTGGCAGTGCTCCTTCCAACATTAATGGCGAAAAATAAGTTGAATGAAAAATCAGTGATGATTAGTAGATATTTTATGTTATTTTTTTTCAAATTTAGGGGAACTTAGTTGAATAACATAACACATTCAGTGATGTCAAAGTTACCGTTTGCTTTTAAGTTTCAATCTTCATTGTTAGGATTACTGAGAAATTTGTGTTCAGCTTTTTCAATTGATGTTACTGAGTACTGTCAGATTCAATTCTATTATGCCTGGGGGTTGACAGTATATGCATACCATATACATCAACGCACCATGATCCCTGGGATCATGATGTTGGTTACACTTGAGTCTTCATGTTATTTTTAGTTTCTTGTGGTTGAAATTCCATCTGTTTGATATAAATAAGCTCCCATTTGGAAAGATATTTTATCTCAATCATCTCCTAATGTGTTGTATGGGCAATTAATTCTGCAGCCAGTGTGAAAATCAATGTGAAAGTAGTTGACAGTACGCCGATCAAACATAGACCTTTGTGGGATCTTCAAATTTATTGAATCAAGCACAATACAACAAACTTTTGGCAATAATTAAAGCCCCAAAAGCTGTGTTTTATGCACTATTTTCATGATTTTATTTTCAAACCAAAGTTGGCTCATGTAATGTGCTAACTGAAGGTCGTGTATAGAAGTATCACTGCTCACTGATTTGGACCATGCCTACATGATTTAACAGGCTGAATATGAATAATACCGGTAATAGGTGCTGCATTCATAAAATGGCGCTCCAAGGAAAAGTACAAAAACACAGTATTTACTGTATATACACATCGTGATCATACCAAAAACAAGCATGAGGCCATTTACTTGAATGCACAATACACGATGGCCGACATTTTGTTGTTGTAATCTTAATTTTCTCTGTCATATCATTAGTTTTTGAAAATGGCAGGAAATCTAACATGATGTTAAAACGTTTGAATTTACATGCCACTTTCAACACTTATGACAGTGTTATACACTTTTTCAGTCTTTAATGGGTTTTATTCAAGGAAAACTCTTGGAAAACTCAGGATATTTTGAGATCTGTTTACAATTTCACAGCTATTGGGGCTTTAATAGTAAAAATCAATGCAGTCCCTTTGACTAAAGTAGTCCAGTAGCATGCTAAAAACATGAAGACCAATATATTTTATCGACTGAATTAATTCTGTGAGCTCTGGGTTTCCCGATGGACATGGCATATTTGCATGGAAAGGAAAGAGATACATGGCAAAAAGCCTTAGGGCGCAATGTGCAAACTGTGATGCACTTTAAAAGATACATCATGTTGGTATGGTAACTGTTCATCTGAAAAATGGGGATATTGATTACTCAATAATTGCTGAACATAAACAAAGAGATCCTCAGGACAAATTTAAGATTATAGCCATATAGTTTTACATTTTTCCTGTGTGTTCTTTCTAGGTCAGATCTACGGTAGAACAACAGAAATGAGGTCACGATGAACACCCCTTTACTCTGTACCGGTACATGCAATAAATGAAGCAGAGACTGAAACTTGTTCAGTGCCCATAGAACTGGTACTCTTGTCTTAAGTGACTATTGTCCCTGGATGTGGTGAAAGTGTAACCAATGATATCAATGAAATATTCCAAGGTATCCACACTTCGTAGCTAGTGGATAAACCAAATCTGCAGAGTTCTTAGTATGATTTTGTCTATGAAAAAGGTTTACAGACTATCAAGAAAATCCAGTATTCACTGGATATGCAATCGAGGGTCAATATATGGTGTTTCTATGCAACTGTAGTGATAACAAGTTTTATGCACAATGTCAACATCAAATTACTATTTATTATTTACAGGACCTTACAGCATGTTTTATTTGAGATCAGCCATTTTCAAATTGGATTGCACTCCACATTTGTTAACTAGCATGACCAGCCATGCTTGTAGCATTCACTCTGAAGCGCCCTCACATGATGCTTCTTTTGAATGTGACAGAAAAAATTAGCTGACTGGATTATGGTTCATTTCCACGAAATCTAAAAGCTAGTAAAGGATGTCATAAAGCATGTCATTATTATCTCATACGGCACACTGACTTGTGAATTGGTAAGTGTACATCCTGACTATGGTGGATAAGTGTACTACACAAAAACAGAACACTGGAAACAGATGTAAAAAATAGTGACAATGTCACTGGTCGCTCCCATATAGTTATCAAAACAAGCTAAAATCAAGCTAAAAGATTTTTTTATCACAAATAGAAACAATTCCCCAATAAAATAAAATTATACAAAGTTCACCAGAATTTGATCAAATCTTACTTACGTCACCCGTAAAAACCTCTACACTAAGTTTCAACTCAATCGGACGTGTGGTTTCAGAGTTAAAAAAAAATTTTCGATCAAAAATGAAAAAAATAGCCAAAAAATACAAATATTCAAATTTCACCACGATTTGCCCAGATTTGGGAAAGGTCACTCCTATGCACTTCCATTGACCCAAGATGTGCACAATCATTTCAGGTCAGCCCAAAGTACTTACATGCTAATTTTTCATCTAATCTGCTCAGTGGCTATTGAGATTTTCTATAAAATGTAAACTTGTAAACATATATACATATGGCTATGGGAGCTAACAAACGACCCAATGGTCGACAGAGCTCTGCTGTGTTATGAAGAGAGCAACGTTTTGTGACATATGTATTGATGAAGAAGGTTGAGATCTTTGATAGCTCATTTCAGGATGGCCTGACCTAAAATGGCAAAATTAGCTGCAAAAATACAAAATTGATGATTTCATCATAATTATGTATAAAAATGTATACCAAATATCAAAGCTATCACATGAGTAACTTTTGAGAAACAAATATTTTGACCAAAAACGGCAAAAACTGACCCAAAAATACAAAAATTGAAGATTTCATCAATTTCACTATATCACACTAAGAGAACCCCAGGAACCTGTATACCAAATATCAAAGGCATCAGACAAGTACTTTTGAGAAACACATTTTTGACCAAAAATGGCAAAAATTGCACCAAAAATACAAAATTGCAGATTTCATCATATATTCTGTATATCATATTTAGTTTATCTGTAGGAACCTGTATACCAAATATCAAAGCTGTCAGATGAGCGGTTTTGATGAAATAAATTTTTGACCAAAAATGACAAAAAAATTCCTTAAAAATACAGATTGGCTTATTTCATTACAATTTGAACAAATCCAAGTTGGGCTATCCCTAGGGACCTGTATACCAAATATCAAAGCTGTCAGACGAGCGGTTTTGATGAAATAAATTTTTGACCAAAAATGACAAAAAAATTCCTTAAAAATACAGATTGGCTTATTTCATTACAATTGAACAAATCCAAGTTGGGCTATCCCTAGGGACCTGTATACCAAATATCAAAGCTGTCAGACGAGCGGTTTTGATGAAATAAATTTTTGACCAAAAATGACAAAAAAATTCCTTAAAAATACAGATTTGTTTATTTCATCACAATTTGAACAAATCCAAGTTGGGCTATCCCTAGGGACCTGTATACCAAATATCAAAGCTGTCAGACAAGCGGTTTTGATGAAATAAATTTTTGACCAAAAATGACAAAAAAATTCCTTAAAAATACAGATTTGCATATTTCATCACAATTTGAGCAAATCCAAGTTGGGTTATCCCTAGGGACCTGTATACCAAATATCAAAGCTGTCTGACCAGCGGTTATGAAGAAGATTTTTTACCAAAAACGCCTTTTTTGGCACTAATTTGCATATTTTTGGCAATGACAACTTCATTTGAACAAAATCTCATCTACAGCCCATCATCCATGTACACACCAAATATCAAGATGAAATGTGCAGCGGTTTTAGAGTTTTTGATGTTGACGGACAGACATACAGACATACAGACATACATACATACAGACATTTTCCTAGCCTATAAGAATAGCTTCATTGCCATATATACATATGGCTATGGGAGCTAAAAATGAAATAAAAGGCTATTTATTTGTAATTGTGTCAAATGACTTACTGCAGACTAATGAAAATAATTCACTCTTTGCCACTTTTAAGTGGTCAAATGTCTCAACATTACTGTTTCTGTTTAACACAAAGAAACACTCACATTTTTCCACCATCTGTCAGAGTTAATTTATCATATTAATTACATGTCACAGAAAAGAAAACAAAATGAAGTCTTACCATGAGATGCCAAAGTTGACAAGTGGTTTCATTAAATTTTCTAAAAAAAGGAAAGAAAACAATTTGAGAACATAGTTGTACCTGTCAAAGATAACTTTTAGTTGCTACATAATCATGATGATTATATCCTTGTTCTGTATTCAGAAAGTTTAAATATAACTACCATTTACAGTTTATATTGGTACTAGCTTCTTTGTATGGTATGGTATTGTTGTTAGGAATGCACACTTTTGCAAGTCCCAATTTACAGGAGTTTATTCTCTGTACACGGCCTGCGCCAACAGTCACTTACTTTTAGTTTACCAAGATGTCTGCCTCCAAGACTGAGACAACCATGAACAACACACAACAAAGATCCTATAGGTATTGTAAAACTGTGAAAGTTTTGAAACATCTCAATCTTAACAAATAAAGTGTCAAAATCTAGACTAAGGATGAAATGACACATAGCAGAGGTAGCGTTTACCATTGGAGAAGATGAAAAGCCTTGAACTAAATCACGGCACTATTGTAACAACTTTGTCAAATCTACGTGAGAAAATGCAACATACGTGGCGTAAGTTCTGGTTGTTGGTTTTTTAAATTCATCATACATGGTATCGATGGGCCATATACATCGGCATCCAGAATTCCAACTGATTTATCCTAAAAGAAATAAATTGTGAACAGTAATAATTCTCATGTTGACGGCATTCACATTGATGTGACGACGGCATGTGGGACAAACTATGTATAACATACATTGCAAGATTGCATGTTCAATGATTGGCTGATAGCCTTACAAAAATCTTGCCAGAGCTGCATGTCCAAGTTTCTTTGAGGGCTCAAGAGCATGTAGATAGAAAGTGTGTCTGTGTGTTACTAACCATCTTTAAAGTTTCAGTAAAGAACCAATCAAATTTGATTTCCTTATCTCAGTGTACAACCATGACAGCATATTTGCTACATACATGTATACATCATGTAATGT
Organism: Ptychodera flava; assembly: GCF_041260155.1. Lineage (NCBI taxonomy): Eukaryota > Metazoa > Hemichordata > Enteropneusta > Ptychoderidae > Ptychodera > Ptychodera flava. The sequence continues at coordinate 10,113,652 of NC_091943.1, read as the reverse complement.
ATACATTTGTATAACTATGATATTGTCAATATCAACTTAGGCATTGGAGGTTTGGGGATACAAAAGCTGTAATTATTTAGAAAGGATTCAGTATTTGGCATGTCATGTCTTTTTAGATGTCTCTAGCAAATCTCTAAATGTTGTTGTTTTGGGAGAATGTGGAAGATATCCTACATTTGAATACTGCTGTATCAAGTACTGGGCAAAGCTCATAAATATGCCCACGAATAGATACCCAAGAAAATGTTATGATATGTTGTATGATATTGAAATGTCTGGAACTAGGAAAAAGCGACCTAGCGGCCGATATAGCTCCGCTGTGTTTATGTAGAGAATAACTATTTTTGACACATGTTGATGAAGAAGGTGGAAATCTTTGATAGCTCAATGCAGTGGCCAGAAAATAGTGGCTAATATAGCTGCAAAAATACACAATTGAAGATTTCATCATACTTTGAATATATCACATCGGATCATCCCTAAGAACATGACAACCAAAGCTATCTGATGAGTAGTTTTTTGAGAATAAAATTTTCTGACCAAAAATGGCAACAATTGCCCCCCAAAATAAAAATTGCAGATTTCATCATAATCTCAAGCAGTTCATCTATAGAAACCTGTATACCAAATTTCAAAGCTGTTAGACCAGTACTTTTTGAGAAACATATGTTTTGACCAAAAATGGCTAAAATTGCCCAAAAAATTCAAAATTGCAGATTTCATCATAATTTCAATAAATATCATTTAGTTCATCTATAGAAACCTGTATACCAAATTTCAAAGCTATTAGATGAGTACTTTTTGAGAAACACATTTTTGACCAAAAATGGCTAAAATTGCCCCAAAAATACAAAATTACAGATTTCACCAGAAATTCAACATATATTACTTAGCTCTTCTGTAGAAACCTGTATACCAAATTTCAAAGCTATCAGACCAGTACTTTTTGACCAAAAAATGGTAAAAATTGCCCAAAATTACAAAATTGCAGATTTCATCATAATTTCTACAAATACCATTAAGGTGATCTGTAGGAATGTGTATACAAAATTGCAAAGCTATCAGATGAGCAGTTTTGGAAATACACATTTTTTGACCAAAAATGGCAAAAATTGCCCTAAAAATACAAAATTACAGATTTCATAAGAAATTCAATATATATTACTTAGTTCACCTATAGAAACCTGTATACCAAATTTCAAAACTATCAGACAAGTACTTTTTGAGAAATACATTTTTTGACCAAAAATGGCAAAAATTGCCTTAAAAATGCAAATTTGCATATTTCTGCACAATTTGAACAAATCTGAAATAGATCATCCCTAGGAACATATGTACCAAATATCAAAGCTATCTGACTGGTAGTTTTGAAGAAGAAGATTCTTAAAGATTTTTTTACCAAAAATGACAAAAATTGCCATAAAAATACAAATATGCAAATTTCACCACGATTTGAACAAATCTGACTGAAGTCACCCTAAGTAAGCTGAATATCAAATTTCAAAGCAATCGGACAAGCGGTTTCAGAGAAGAAGATTTTTTTACCAAAAACACCAAAAAATGCCCCAAAAATACAAATATGCAAATTTCACCACGATTTGAACAAACTTAAGTGAGGTCACCCCAAGTGAACTGCATATAAAATTTCAAAGCAATTGGACTTGCGGTTTCAGAGGAGAAGGCAATTGTTGACGGACGACGACGGACGACGACGGACGACGACGACGACGACGGACGACGACGGAAAATCAACCTATTTGATAAGCTCCGCGTCGCTGACAGCGCTCGAGCTAGGAAAAACCAACCTGGGTGCGTCATGTGAAAGATCTGCTATTGCTTTGTGATTTTCAAGATGTATGGGAAAATCAAAAGGTACATTGTAAAAGATGTTAATAGATTTGTAACTTTGTAGCCATGTTGTGTCTTGTCTATATATACTAATATCTAGTTACGTAAATCTGTTCAGTGAGTGCTAAAACTCAAAACGAGGAAACAAATTGGCACTGAGATTCACACCTTTCGCCCTGAGTTTTGTTGTTGATCATTGCCACAACTAATACAGATCGAAGTGACTGAAATAAAGTTCCAAAAAACGGGGAATTGCACAGCGAGAGCAGTCAGTGACACTGTGCGACTGGCATGCAAATAAGCCTTAGCAGGAATACTGTTCAGAAATATTACTATGTTTTATCCATCCTTAAAATAAGTTTATTGATTTACTCTTTCATCAAGAAGCGGCAGTGTAACAAGTCATAGCTGTATACACATTTTATAAATTGACATTACGTAACAATGTACACCAGATATGGAGTGATTGTGACTTTTCCTTTAATTATGAAAAGTAAAGATCTATAATTATTGTATAATTGAACACAGAAATAACTAACCTCTATATACTGTATAATACTACCACCACTACTGAACTGTATTTCACAGAGTCAAATCATTCTATAACTTTAATTGTGGTGGTGGTGGGGGATGGATAGTAACTTTGTAATGGTGTCAGTGAGGGAGATCAGTAGGCGTTTGACATAGACAACATGGATAGGTTAACAGGCGATACAGTATGAAATATATCAGATTATATCATACCAGTATATTGATGGCGCAAATACAGTGATCTTATTGGTTAAGATGCGAAAAGAACCACGGTATATTGGCGAAATACCACGGCAAGCATGCGCGTGAGCTCTCAGTTTGAGTAAAAATCTGTTTTTGACGTTCCACGCCAGAAGTTCAATATACTGTTATGATATAATAGCAATAAATCACATCCAGCGACGGTATACCACTCACTTTTGACCAGTGCACTTCATATATGCACTCGCTATTGCTCGTGCATATATGTCGTGAACTGGTCAAAAGCTCATGTTATACTGTCGCTGGGTGTGCTTTATTGCTTAATTATATGATAACAAAGTAGTGAAAGTGTTTACTTACCCTATTGTTTGCTGATATGCCAAGTGCCAGATTGACTGAAGAGAGGAAATAAAGTTTGTCAAAATCCCATAATTAAAAATCATGGACATCAAATGTTCTGTAACTGTCATACAATGTCACAGAAACTGCATTACTTGCAACAAAATTTGGCCCAGTCATAAATTCTAAAGCTGCAATTTAGATTTTTATAAAAGAACTCATTGTAGATTATCTGTTGGCGTAAAATTGATATATGAACTTTTGCAACCATAACTATACAAAACCTATGTGTGTTTTTCTTTCAATGACAAATTCATATCACATATTGCTCTGAGTATTGTTCACTGTCATTTGATCCATGTAAAAACCATGCAAATCAATTGATGACATCATATGGCAGTATTTTTGCTAAGGGAAGCAAGCAGGTAAATGTTACCAGGGTACCCCTTGGTATATCAATGCAATCAAATTTAAAGGGGGACAGCAGAAATGTTACAGGAGCTCCCTGGTCATTTACCCTTGCTCTGCAACCTTAGCAAAACCACTGTATTGGAATTTTTATACTGTCTCCATCCTAATAGTTACGGTAGACCAGATAAACGCTTATTGAAAGTACTGTATTGTAAAACACTATACAGGATTATCAAACTATACACTGCATTGTAAAATTGTATACAGGATTGTCAAAGTATAAAATGCATTGTAAAACTGTATACAGGATTATCAAATTATACAAGGCATCCATGGACTATGCGTCAATAGACCTTTTCCCGGTTATCCCACAATGCATTGCAGTGGCTTCATCAAACACCGTATATTTACTCAAAACAACGAAAAACATACTGATTTGTGGTGACGGTTATGTTATACAAGAATGACACAAATCTGCAATGCACAAAAAATGCCTTTTGTACTTTGTATCCATTGGCGATGAAAATATACATGTAGGTCAGGGTGTAATCTGCCATAGATTTCTATGAGTAACATACCCTGCCTGTACCCTACGGCTAAAACGTTCTATGCTTAACATACGCTATACGCACTGCATCATGGAGCCAGTGAAAGAACTATACGAAGAGTCTTTGGATCACCAAAAACTGAATAATTTACTGAGCTTCCTCAGAAAGGACAACATATCGTCATGCAATATTTTATTTCTGAGTTCATAGATACCTGCTGTGGTAGATTTACCCACGCCACCCTTTCCTGATGCAACAACTATGACTTGTTTAACACCGGCAATTGGCCACTTCTTTGGTAAACCTCTACTCCTAACATTGCCAGTTGACTTCTGTGTTTCAAGTCGCTTATCACTTTTAAATCCCTGTAAATAAAATTGTAGAGACATGTCAGGTGGCAGTCAATTTGTAAATGAGAACTTTCTAATGCATTGAGTTAAGATGGCTCTAACGCAAGGTAGTGTTTCCACAGATAATCAAGAATACATTTGAAGTGGCATAGCTGAAATACAAGAACCGTATTAAATGTTGTTTTTCATATACCAATGATCATGTGCCTTAAATTGTAACGAACAGATTTCAGGTCATGTCCAATAACATAACGTGTGGAGTGCACAGGGAATACTGTATTTTCACAAGTAATCACTGGGTTGTTGGGGTGCCCTATGCATGGTTCCTCCTTGTGGAGGGACTGTGAATAATATTGTACAGCATGCTTGCTTTATGACAAGAGAAATAAAAGAAGACAGTACTGATCAAGTAAACATGAAAAACATCATAAATAAGTAAATAAATAAATAAACAAATAATGAAATAAAAATTGTAGCTTGGAAAGAAGTAGAAATATGACTTTGTCAGGAAGGAATAGCCTGTGACAAACCGTACACGGTACAGAATTAAAACTGAATTAAAACTGATAAATCGTCCAGGCTTTGGACCAAAACGTCCCGTCCACAGCACAGCTGCAATGCAATGGTGTAGTCTCTTGCGACTCAAGGAGGTGGGCTGCTTGGTCCACCAACATAGTCGACCGAACGCAATGGTTATAGCGACAGGTTGTGACTGACTCAGTCAGGTTGGGACCTAGCTCTGCGTGTTACCGGCGTCGTGTTAGGAGGCCGTATGACACATGACAAATAGCCCTGCCAAGCACTGAAGCAGAGCTAGTTGGGGCCCAAAATGCTCGCATAGTATAGCCTGCGCCAACGCACTCCTTTAAATAGACGTGTATGGGGCGCGCAGGAACAAATGAGCGAGTATACGTAACCTTTAATCGAATAGTGATTGTTTTCGAAGTGTGTGAAAGCCATGCAGCGAGTAGAACTTACAAATGGGTTTTCATGGGATGAAAAGAGACGTCCGCTGGCGCTCTGTCCAGCAGGAAACTCGCTCTGTTGTGAACGACGGATGATGGTGCATGTGAACCTCGAAACTCTCATGACAGATAAAGAGAGATTCATTGTAACCCCTTGATCTGCATATTCTCCAAGAAGTGCTGTCCACAATTTACATTCACTGGACTCCGTACAACGATTCTAAGGCTAGACAAGCCTTCACTGTGATCGCAATACAGTTTCACTCCACACTACGGCATGCCATCCTGTCGCGACTAAAATTATAGCGCCCTCTGTGCCGATGATACATATTCTCGATCTCCTGAGCATCCTGAACATCCTGCCAACACATAGGGGTCGTAGAAATGTCTGTCCCGGCCCCAGAGATAGGGGCGGGGGTACGGGTGTCTTGGTCTCAGCAAAGGTTTCTTCCTGCTATGGTTTATTTTTAATTTATTATTACTCTTATTTTTTATCATTATTAATTCTTTATTTCGGACAATAAGTATGTCCATATATATAAATCATTACAGGATTGGGAGGGAAAAAAATGATACAAAAACAGTGACATCAAGAAAAATTCATATGTTTGATTATGATATGTATTGCTAATAAAGATTTATACTGCCAAACTTTGGTGTCTTTGTCTCGCTGCAGGGTCTATGGTCTTATGTTACATGTAACCTCCCTAGCCTCTTGTCTCTTCATTTGTTTTACATCCCATGTACAAGGACGTTTATCTCTCATATACTTATCTTGTAATTAATTAGTCAACACAACTGATTATGCTAATCCGTGGACTTATCAGGGATTTTATGGGTTGGCTAACATTGCGAAGGATAGAGATGGAAATGAAAAAGATAGCTGCGTTTCTACAGCTAAACTTTCATAGGGTCAACAACAAACGCGCCAGTAAGGTAGCGTTTCTTATGACATCTATATTACGTTTGAAACAACTGCAACACAACAGTTATCTTCGTTGAATTTTATTGGTCAACAACAACAATAACAGCATCACCACTAAAACCTGCATGTGTAACCCCCCGAAACTTGTGTGACGTTCAATCATCTTAATTTGACCGCTTGTGGCGCTGTTCACCCGCGTACTTTCACTTCTGTCTCCGTCACAAGTGAGCGATTTTAAGTTATTTTTATGATCTGATCTGACACCTTTTATGAATTAGTATCATGGCCACTGCATTTAGGTAATTGTCCGTGATTTTTAGATTCATAGAGAGTTTCTCTATACCTAGCCAGCTTTTACCACAGGGGACCCAGAAATCTGGTTGTTGTTGTCTGTATTATTGTTTATATTAGTCGTGTTATGTTGTTGACCAATAAAATTCAACGAACATAACTATTGTGTTGTTGTTATTTCAAACAACGGTTATAGGTACCTTGTCCAAAAGTAATGTTGATGTCATTAGAAAGGACGCTATCATTATTTAGGCCTATTATCATCATCTATCTTTATTTTTATTTATCATTATTATTGTTATAGTTATAATTATTTGACACAATGCAGCTCGCTCTCAACGTGCACTCTCTTCTAGCCCCGCGTACGATGCTGTATGTTCCCAGCGTTGTACAGCCTTCCACACCGGGAACACACAGCATTATAAGCAGGTCTAACTCTCTTCATGAAGCGAGTGTATGTGGGAGCAAGTTGCATTGGGTCAAACACAGTTGGTCGAAATTAAACTTACATGTAAAGACGTCCCTTGTACTGTTTCTTAATGACATCTACATATACGTTTGAGCACGGTCCCTGTAACCGCGGTTGGAAACAACAACAACATAATGGTAAAAATTACAAACGACCTCAAAAGAGGGATAAAACATAATATGTTCGTTGAATTTTATTGGTCAATAATAATAAAAACAAAAACAACAAAAGCAAACAACAACAACAACAGCACGAGTAATATACACGTAAACAACAATACAAACGGCGACAACAACCAGATTTCTGAGTCCCTGTGCTTGTACCTCAGAATCTGTCGGTTGTTCACAGTCACATGTTTTCTAAATATTCGCTCTGCACGATGTAAATACATATGCCTGAGAAGAACCTTCTCAGGTATATCACACGTCTATGGGACACGTATATGACGTAGGCGCACAGCGAAGTTTAGAAAATACGTAACTGTGGGTTTGTTAATGTTATTTTCATGACCCGGGCACTCATTCCAGTTGAAATCGCAGGCACCACCGTAGTTGACAGCGTTTTTGGTGCTTGTACTATTTGCTACAAGCACTGTCAACTACAGTGGTTCGTGTCACCTAACTTATCAATGATGGACCGCATTCAGCTCACAGATATCGTGATGCGATTTTTCCCAGGTTCTTCCATTACCCTGTACCGAGCGAATGTTACCCACAATGCCGTAGTAATTGATTGTTTGGGCTATTTTTGCACAGATCAAGATCAATATGATTCACAATTTCCCTTGTACGTTCTAAGGGCATTTTTACTCTTATTACAACGGTATCGCTTACAGAAAGTTGTAGGAAGGATTTGTAATTTGCAAATAGCATTAGTCAGTGAGAACATAGGTACGTGGTAGGTGCGAAGGGTGAGTGGCCATCTTGGATATCTGCACTGAAAACATCGAGCGAAAATGGGTTTCGAAACTTGCGGGCCAAACGAGGCAATGGTGGTCTCAGGTAATTAATCATATATTTCATAAATGAGAAACAGCTCTTTATTTGAAGCTTTATTGAATTTCTTCACGTATGGCATACTAATGGAACGAAAGTAGCAACATCGTCAAACAGGACTAATCGTTTTACTAATGAAGGCTGAGAAAGTGACGAACAGGGCGCTACTGCTTGCCAACTGCTTATTTGCGACTACGAAATGACAAATCGGCGTCGAAAAGCATAAAATCCTCCGATTAGTCCCGTTATTCTTTGTTTTTTCTTCGCAAATAGACTCTTCAAATTAATGTTATGTTAATCTCGAGCATTACTATCTCCGATGAACCCCGCTTCAGCTTTGATACTTGTAATAATGCAGATCAACTTGACCCGCTTCGAAAGCCTTTGCAGCACTTTCCCGATTTTAGACCAAGATCAATATGCAGGGTCACTGTGTCATGTAAATTCTTTGTACATTGTTGCCTTTCTGAAAACCACACCGTCAATCTTCCCAATTTGTGATCTTGTTCATTCCTTCGTTACTTTGTGATAGTTGTTTTACAGTTACTAAGGTTCGTGATATGTGTTTATTTGTTGTCTTCAACGTTGACCAATGTGATGCGGCTGCTTGCGTACACTTGTTATATTACTCCGTTTATATTTCCTGGCTGTCGTTCGTATATTTTACGCCTAATGTAAAATGAAATTATTAATGTGGCTAATTTTTCCATGTTAGCATTATGTCACGATCTTCATTTTCCGCGTTCATGAGTACAACAATCTGTAGTAGTAGCACGGGCAGCGATATGTTGATCATGTGACATTGATTATCTTGCCTGTGGTTTGTGACTGTGAGTCCACACCAACGTATGCATGTCATACTGACCTACATGCAGATATGAACTTTCAACTCGATGAAAACTAGGCACTACATAGATTGTAATGCAAAATGTGATGACTGTTCTTTGATTATGATATTTTTCATTAAAGTATCTGTATGTAAACACTTAATAATAATTTATTCTTCAATGTTGCATAATTAATTTGCTATTGAATACTATTTTATGTGATTATGTGTACAAGTAAAAAGTTAATACTAGTAGTAGCATCTAGTACGACAGTGTGGCTGTCAGTTTGGTTCCGTTATACCACTACTTTCAACTACAGTTCTTTGTCAGTACATGTAGATCAGAAAGACAGCCCAGATTAGGGATTTCAATGCAATCAATACATTCAAATGAATCCTACTGTATCCTATTGACAATATAATGATCTACAAAATTATACCTGCAGCCAGTGTTCAAGGTCAGCCTATTGTCAGGCATAAAGATTGCTTGTAGGGTGTATGGACTTCAATGTTCTCAATCAGGTCAATGCGTACAAGTTACATTGATTTTAAAATTCATATCGAATCATGTCATCATGTAAGTCAAAAGTTTGTCACTGCTAGGCTGGTAATTTGAAATGCTGTCCCATTGAAATAAATGGTCAGCATGTTATCTGCAGTGTCTCTTGTCTATATGTAGATCAGAACAATTTTGCTGCTTAACTTTCTGACATAGATGTATGTACGTTTAGCATTGTGGTAAATGATTTTAAGAATGTAAATGTTCTGTTGTCAGCTCGCTGCTCTATTTAACATATCATATGAAACGACGAAATTTGTCATCCAATGATTGTCATGCATGAATAAAGACACAGCATGTAGGTTAGTACAGGTTAGGGCTGAGATAGTGTTCGACCTTTGACCTTCTGTACATTTCATCACTCATACTATTTACAGCATGTGCCATGTTTTTGACAATGCAAAATCATGTAAAAGATATCATTTATTCCAAACCTTGATTTTGCATGTTCATGTTCCGTTTATCATTTATTTAGCAAAATTGTGTTTTATTGATAAACATTGTATCTTGTGCAAGATCTCATCCATTTTCTCATTAAATAGTTTAATCAGTTTAATGAATTTACTAGTTTTGCATTAGGAATTTAAATATAAGAATATAAATATGCATATTCCAAAAAACATTGGTAAGCAGTGAAGAAACAATTATGTGGAAAAAGAGAGAGAAATGTTTTGTAAATGCTAGAAATAAATTGACCATCTGAATTGATAAATAATGAAATCGAACAACATATGGTAAATTTTAATGATGTGAAAATGTTTTAAAACACTGAGAGTAAGATCATCATAGCAAAAACTCTTACGACAAATAAACAATGACTATTGGAGTGTTGCAGTAAGGGACAGACAGGGGTTGGTTTTTAGAATTAAAATTGTATTTATCAATAATTGGGGGATCAAATTTCATGACACGTGACCAATTTCAAAATGTTTCGAACTTTTATGAATTTATCTACAAGGTGCATGTATAGATATATAGCATTTACAGAATTTTACCAACATAAGCTATGCTAAAGCAGGAGTTATGTTTTCATGTGCTGTGTTTGTCATATTTGTTGTTTGTTGATTTTAATGTGCAAATAATCCTGCCTTTGTAATTGTTGAATTTCATTCAAGAAACATGCACCTCCATTTATTTAATCAAGAATGACATCACATTTGTAATGATCCATATGACTTTTAGCCATGTTGATGACATGTAGATGTTCTGTGATGAACACTTATTTTCAAGAAATATATACTTAAGTAAAAATATTATACGAAATGAATGACTTCTATGTGGGGTGCATGTTTTTCTGGATTGAGATATTTTCTGTTGCTTCATTCCCAATGCTGTTAATTTTGTAGGATGTTGTCACTCCAGACCATTGCTTGTATCTGGTGGTCGTGCGTTTGTGTGGCCAATAATCCAGCAGTCCCAGCGACTTAGCCTTAATACGATGACTCTGAAGATTGATTCTCCAAATGTATACACTAGACTAGGTGTACCAATATCGGTAACAGGCATTGCTCAGGTTTGTCCATGTTTCATGTTCATGTATACTAATATTTACTTGTTCCATAGGATGCTGCTATTCCAGACCATTGCTTGTCGCTGGTGGCCGAGCATTTGTGTGGCCAGTAGTTCAACAGCTTCAGCGATTGAGTCTAAACACGATGACTTTGAAAATAGATACCCCAAATGTTTACACTAGATTGGGGGTACCTGTGTCAGTCACTGGCATTGCTCAGGTTTGTGTCATTTGACTCCAATACATGCTACATGTATGTCACTCTTCATGTGTCTAGTACCTGCAAGCTTCAATTTTGACAGTAGCATAGAAAGCCTGTAGCATGTAAGTGTTTCCCATACAAATTTAATTACTTTCTTTGACTTGTTTGGACATTATGTGTACATTATTTGTGTCAAGTTTGCAGTTTTCCTTCATTTATGGGTTTATTTTTGCAAGTAAATGTTGAGAAATCATTTTGCAGAATGAGAAATTGTGCCATCTAAATTGCTCTGTTTAACTCTCCTGTACGTGTTTATCATCACAATGTAAAACTGTGGCCATGTATTTGTTTCTGCTGTCTGTACAGTACATACATATTGTCCAGTAAGTCAAAACTGCACTTTGATTCAGAGGGGATATTTGGATTTGCATGATGGGATGTATGTATGAGAATAGATACATGTATTGTGTCTGTCTAAGTGTATTTGGGTTTTGTCCAGTGTGTTTCATAGATTATTCTGATAGCTTTGGGCTTTACCCGAACTGGGCGTGTGAATTTGTTTCTCTGGAGTATAAGTTGTGTGTGCAACTCCTTGCAAAGTCTGAGAAGTTTGTAAGTCCTTGAAAAAAAAGAGTGATTCAAGAAAATGCAGCACTGTGTGGTGTGATCCCTTACTTCTGGGTAAACAGTTTTGAGGAGTCGGAATTAGTCCCAACCCTAATCCCTATACTACACATGCAGGGCCCCCCTAAGTCACCAAAATGATTAGCCAACTGATTAGCCAAATCAAAAATCTTGTAGCCACTTTGAGCAACTTTTAGCCAGTTTATGATCTCAATTAAGCGTGGCAATTACAGCTTTCTCCGCATTCAGGAGTTCCTAATTTTACAAATCGAGATGTTTTGTATGATGTTTCTGATAGTTTTTACATTAAAGAAATATTTGTTCAGTTTGTATTGAACAATCTGTGTTTTTATGGCATTTCCAGGATAGAAATACTTTTTCATTTCAGATGGTAAACTTTTACCACCAGAAATAAAATAAGGTATCGATTGAATTCTAAAAATCTGGTAGCAAAGTGAAGTGTATATTACAACAGGTAGAGAACATTTCTGCGGCATTCATTTAGTGTTCACAGTATGATAGCTTGTCATAAGCTACAAGCCTCTCATGCGGCAAATTTATGCAGTCTTCCATAACCAAAATGTTTTAGCCACAAGAATAAAAAAATGGTGCAGGAGAAAGCATTTAGTAGCACACTGGCAGTGTAGATACAATTGGCCCCGGTGTTACTTGTATGTCATAGTTGTGATCAAGCAGGCTGAATAGCATTTTGAGTATGAGTATTTTTCTTGAGACCAAAGGGTTTTGCCAAACACAACTCTTGTAAAACAAGACACAATGATATATGTTCATTTAAATTACTCACTGTTTGAGAGTATATTACATTGTTTTAATGATTATGATATCATTGTAACACAGATATATTTCACTTGATATTTTGATGTTTACTTCTACATCATTAAACTGGTCGAATCTGCAAAAATATTAAAATAATTCAGAATCACATAATTTCTGGTATAGGTTATAGCAGTTTGAAATAGACCAAATTAACAATTTTAATGAATTGTTGCTTTAATGTTTACATGCAAAATCGCAATTCACAAATGTGATGTTTTGACAATGGATATGCTTACTGCAATTACTGTTGACAATATCCATTTCCAATGACTCTTAATAAATTTAATTTAAAACTGACAGTCAAGCTGAATGCCATTTAAATTGGAAGACACCAAAATTACCTTTTACCTATTGGACCACCCTAGGTGGCTCTTTTGAACCATAATTGTACACTTAAGGGGTCTTCATGCATGACATCCAATGATGAGATGACCTAGACTTGACCTTTCAGAAAACCTCAATTTTCTCCTCTTCCTTTGTATTATTGCTCCGTTTGTGAAATTTCCCTTTTAAAATACGGTTTTTACTATCAAACTGAGTAGTTGCAGGCCAAATTTTGATTCTAGCAAAGAAGGTAAAACTTCTAGATAGACGAACGGGACTCACGGAGGCAAAACAAAGCCTCTATGTACCGCAGACGGAACAGCAACAATGTCTGCTCCACGTACCAGGGAATTTGTAACTTTGTAGAAAGGAGATTAAACTGTTCAATACATTGCAACTTTGTAGGAAGGAGAGTAAACTGTTTCAAAACATCTCACAACTTTTTATTTTATAGCTGTAGTTTTTTGTTGAGGTGGCACCTGGGCAGGAAAAATTCATTAGCCACTATGTTCGCCAAACTGGAATTTTTGTAGCCATTTTTAACTTTCTTCGCATTTGGCTAATTGGCGATCGGGTAGCGGGAGCCCTACACATGTGCATGTATACCTGTCCTTCACATTAAGTATTTATTGCAAATGAATATTACATTTGCACATGCAATTATTATGAACTCCAGTGTGTCTAGTATAGACCATTATTACTTTTTATGAATCCATTAGTGCATTATACAGCACCAGATATTGAGTTTGTTTTCGCTCTAGAAATCGCTCTAGAAAAATATTATTATTATTATTATTTCATGTACATTTCATTTTAATGGTACAGTGTTGCCTGTCATAAAAATATTGTTTGATAAATTATAAATAATATAGTGTTAGTTGCAAGTGAATTGAAGTATGGTATAATGTGGAAGAATATTTGGCAAGAGTGAATATTAATGGCTCAGATAGGGTATCAAAGTCACTGGAGCTGGAGTTATGGATAAAGTAAAGTGCTGTATGTTGAGAACCCCACAGAACGATTTTCAGTCTGTACCCAGACATTTTTGTCCACTAATGTTAACCCTTTCACCACCATGGTTTGTCCCAAACACATTGTTAACAATGGTGAATGATTGTTGATCTGTTTTACTGGGAATTGGGGATGAACAAGTCGATTTATGCAGAATGTAACATTAAAATGCCATTATTAGTTGGGTTTATCATATTTTGGTACTGTTTGATAAGTCCTCCATGTTAACTGGGTAATGTTATCATGTCAGGTCAAAATCCAGGGACAGAACCAGGAGATGCTTCTTGCTGCATGTCAGCAGTTCCTTGGCAAAAGGACCAGTGAAATCGAACAAGTTGCCCGGGAAACTTTGGAAGGTCATCAACGTGCCATCATGGGTAACATGACAGTGGAGGTGGGTACATTATGATGTTTACGTAAATATGTACAGTATGTGCAGGTAGAAGCTGGTAGTGTCAAACATACCTGAGCAAGTGTGATTAGTAATTATTGCCTTTGTTAAACCCTGCCATACAGATGTCTCTGAACATAGACAGTAGAGGGGGAAAGACGAACGCGTCTCTGCCGCATTTCTTTTTAAGTAACCTGTGTTGCAATCTTTTTATCTGCATTACTGGTAGCAAGATTAGCTTCTGGGCAGTTTGAACTTTTAGGGATTCACGTCTTCGTCTTCATTAGAAATCTTGTGATCTCACGCATATCATGTGATATGACTATGCATAATAGCTCCATGTTGTTTACTAACACAGAGAGGCTGTGCCATTAGCACTGCCACCGAAGGATTTGTCTTGTGTTTTTGTAATTTAACACTGAAGATTCTGAAATTTGTGACAGGCGAGATAGCAGTTGTTCCATCACTGAATATTGAAGACATGGAGTTGTTCAAATGTTGGTACCAACATTTCCTAACCACTTGGCTAACATATAATATTCCTCTGTCTACCAGGCTCCATAGACAGACCATATAAGTAATATCACTTGGGAGAAAGGAATATTTGCCACACATATGCCACTTGAAAAAAATCACATATGATCAAAAAACGCACCCACACTTATTGATATACTAGGCCTACTATTGCTATAAGAAAGGGTCTTCAGAATCAGAAAGAAGTCAAAATTTTGAGAGACTTTGTCACTCCGTACCACTTGAACTCAGTCTTAGAGAGTTACAATCAACAATGACGGATGATGCTGGATAACAATGAACCTAGAGGGTACACTGTTAGCACCACCATTAGTAACAGAGGTCAACCAATGGAATTTGCGTTTCCCTTTGCATTTTCCCTCTACTGTCTTTGCTCTGAAGTATGTCCAATTTCCAAGTTTTCTGATAGTAGATTTTACAATTCTCAGTTGTACCTTCGACTCAAATCTTTTAGTATAAGATGCATAGAATACAGCTTAGGAAAGGCACCGTGGTCAAATGGTGGCAGCAAGGCAGGAATAAAACAAAACTTAACTATTATTAATTTAAATCTCATAGAAATTCATAACTGCTAAACAGGAAAAAACCTTGAAAGGATGATAGCTTTTCTTTGGACAGCAATGACAAGGTGTATGTGGGTCACAACGTACACTATAATATTCTTTTGGAATAGCAGTTCAAACGATGTACACCATTAAATCATCCTTTTGAATAGCAGTTCAAAACTGCAGACCAAATGTTCAACCCTTCAGCACCTTACAGGATTTTCCCATTTGTCCATTTTCAGTTCCTTTTTCTATGAGTGACTTCATGATTATTTAGACACAAACTAGTTTCAAAATCACCACTGTGAAGTTGTTAACAACAACTTGTTGTTTCTGTATGTTACAGACTGTACGAATAATCTACATCTAGTATATGACCTGTTGAATGTATCTTGGCTTTGAATGTTCAAGTGTGAAAATTAATCATTGTTTTCCTGATTTTCTTACAGGAAATCTACAAAGACAGAAAGAAGTTTTCCAAACAAGTGTTTGAAGTTGCATCTTCTGACCTGGTCAACATGGGTATCAGTGTAGTCAGTTACACTCTGAAGGACATCAGAGATGAACATGTAAGTTGTCGCTAGCCTCATTCCAAAATATCATCCCATCATTTTACTGATGTAAAAGTGTAGGCACTGAGATGGACAGGTGTACAAAGTTCAAATTGGTTTGTGAAATAGACAAGTCTGGAATGAAATCCCATGATTGTAGAAGTCACATTCACAAACTGCAACAAATTTAATGATTTGTAAAGGGCATATCAAGGTTTAGAATTAGGACACATGCTTATCCCTCCTGTGACTACTTAAGACCCTCATGTGGATCAGTTCTGAAACTTTTCTATTTATTGAATCTATTGAAGTTTTATCATGTAGAAAGTGATTTGCTATCAAAAGACTACTGATGGAGTGTAATAAACACTGTGATCAGGTGGATTGCATCAGTGAAAATGTGTAATTCAACTAATGATGTGACCCAGTCATGAAAACTACAGCAAGGGAACAACACATTATGACTACACAAATACTAGGAAAGACTTTGAAAGTGTTTTATCCAAGAGATATCAAAGAGATGACATGAAATGCATTATTAAACCTGAGCCAGTTTCAATAGTTTGTATGTTTTGTAAGTCCCTCTGTTATCATCTTGCAGTGTTGTTTGTTTAACTGTACGCAATCCTAAAAAGGTGTGTGACTTTGCGGCCCTACCTGTGTCATTCTTCAGTATTAGATAAAA
Source organism: Ptychodera flava (assembly GCF_041260155.1). NCBI lineage: Eukaryota > Metazoa > Hemichordata > Enteropneusta > Ptychoderidae > Ptychodera > Ptychodera flava. Next base: position 10,097,180 of record NC_091943.1, on the reverse strand, counting down.
AGGGCGCTTACTTCTAAAATCAATGTGATTGCGTTCAAAGATCTGTGTCATGAAATAGAAACATTGACAGATTTTACAGTTTGTAAATCAGTTTGTGTGATGTGATGTGATCTCACATTGCCAAAGTTCAAAGACTTCAACCAACATGCAGACCACTTATTCTCTAAGCTGTGCTACGTCACCACCATGTGACTGAGTACACATCAAACAATTTTATTGACTCTAATTCTTAACAATTTATATGTTTGACAAGTGATAGTGATGTAATCAAAAATAGTAATCATGTGCTCATGTATACATGTAATTCTTTTGTCTTGTGTGATGTAGCAATGGTTATGTAATATTACTTCACAGTAGTTGGTGTAGCTGGTTTTTAGTGTACTATCTATGTATGTCCACATTCCGTACATTTCAAAAGTATAGTCATTTTGCCAGGTATAATCAGGAATCCGCTGCAATTCTCAGGTTTTTGGTGGATTTCAGTTGAAATTGACCTTGCAGCTGTGTAGTCCATACATTTTGCCTTTTGTTGCAATGTATGTTTCAAGTTCAGTGAGATTGACTGATCCAAAGTAAATTGACTGATTAAAATTAGATTTGATATGAATCAGTTAGTTGACAGTTACAGAGTAACATATGAAATAATACGATGTTAGAGAGAGGTCTTATGAGAGTAGTAGTGAATAAAATGTAAAATCAACTCCGACTTGACAGAGTGTCTAATTGCATGGTAGTTTTGTGACTACGAACACAAGCATTGTAGCGTTATTACTCTAGAATAAGTTGAACTCTTCCAGGGAGATGATCAAATTATGCTGATTGGGAATGAGTTTTTACGCTCCCATATATGCATATGTATATATGCAAATGGAAGGTATTCGTATAAGGTGGCAAAATGGCGTCTGTGTGTATGTATGTAAGTATGTATGTATGTCTGTTAGTCCGTCCACATCAAAAACTCCTAAACCGTAGCACCTACTGTCTTAGTATTTGGTGTACAGGTGCACCTAGGGGTGGAGATGTGAATTTGTTCAAATGAACATGTCAGTGCCAAAAATATGCAAATGAGGGGGAAAAAAGGAAAAATCCTGCAAATGGCTAAAACTCAGTAAGAATTGGTCAGATTTGGTTGAAACTTGGTATGCAGATTTCTTTTGGTATTCTAAATTATGTGTGCAAAAATTGGGATGAAATTTGCATGTTTGTATTTTTAGGGTATTTTTTCCGTTTTTAATCAAAAAATCTTGTTCTCTGAAATCGCTCGTCTGATTGCTATGAAACTTAATATTCATGTTCCTCAGAATGACCTCAGTCATGCTTGTACAAATTGTATTGATATTGTCATATTTGTAATTTTGGGGCAATTTTCCCAATTTTTGATAAAAAATTTTTAATCCAAAAACTGCTGATTTGATAGCTTTGATACATGTATTTGGTATACAGGTATCTAAGATTAATCTCAATATAATGTATTGAAGGTATGTTGAAACTGGCAATTTTTTTTTATTTTGGGGGCAATTTTTGCCTTTTTTGGTCAAAAAATTTTTCTCCTAAAACTTCTGATCTGGTAGCTTTGATATCTAGTGTACAGGTTCCTAGGGTTTATGTTAATTAGATATATTTAAAATTAGGATGAAATCTGCAATTTTGTATTTTGGGGGCAATTTTTCTCATTTTTGGTCAAAAAATTTGTTTCTCAAAATTTACCAGTCTGATTGCTTTGATATTTAGTAAACCGGTCCCTAGGGTTTTTGTTAATAAGATATATTGAAATTAAGTTGAAATCCGGAATTTTGAATTTTTGGGGCCACTTTGCGAAACTTTCAGTTTTACTGGGATATCTTTCATTTTGTATTTTTAAGATTTTTGGGGGTAATTTTATACCTACTGGAACTAAGAGTATATAATGTGGTGATTTAGTAAGCATTTGATATGGTAAACTGTATTTGGTGTTGAAATGCGGTAAAAAAATCCTGGCAGATTTTGAAAAAATTCCAAACAAATGCCAATAAAAAATTCTGCCAGAGAAGGTTTGACAAAAAGAAAAGGGTGGAGAGTGGGGAAAAAAGAATGTACAATGGATCGGATAAAAAAGATAATGTACCTCATCGATCTTCCAGACACCATCCCTTATCAAATGGTCCACCCCGATGTATTTTTGTGCACAATTAACCATGCAG